>NW_007578093.1:284625-338875 GCF_000690725.1 Stegastes partitus | reverse complement strand
AGCTAACTATAGCTAACTACAGCCTGTTCATGGGTCGCCGTTCAGCTAGTGAGCTGTAGGGGTGCCCTACTAGTTTGAAATATATTTTTAAAAAATGACCATAATTCTGAACAAGCTCCCCAGCAGAGAGCCGCTGGGCCGACCGTGGAGCTGGACGTGGTTCTGCTCATGTACGAGCTTTTAAGAGATAAATTAATTCAAGGACACTTCAGCTAACTCATTTTCTATTTTGGCCTGCACCTGCATGGTCGGCGGTTTATTTCCTGTGAAACTCAACCTACAGATCCTCTGACCTCGTTAAAGAAGAATTAAATTATAATTCCATTAGGTTAATACAACTGGAATATAGTTTTTAAATCAATTAACATAGAAATCTGAGATTTAATTGCACACAATATGAAGCTGATGCAATTACCAACATTAATATGTGAATACAGTTTATCAGAATAATGTCCGTCTCTTAAAAAGTTTATCAGAAAACTGTCCTCAGCAAGTGCTCCATTTGCTCATGAAAACACTGTCCATTTAATATTTGCATGTTATATATATATATACATAGAGAGAGAGAGAGAGATGGACAGGTCTGTTGCTGCTATAAGACCACCTTTAAAGAACGCCTGTTAATTTGAGTAATGACTTCCAGAAGATGCAGGCTGAGGTGAGCAGGACAACCTGGCCAGTGGAGTCATGAACAGTGAGACTGGTGGACGGCAGCCGATCTAACGGCGCCACATGTTTATAGTCACCGTGAGCCTAAACTCAAGTTGTTGAGCTCAGCACATCAGACCCTCCATGTGCTCATGTCATGATGAAGGTCATTTTTTGTTGCCATCTCTCTTCCCTCTTTCTTCCTCTCTTCCTGATTCCACCTCTCTCCACCTCCTCCTCGTCCATCCTCTCTCCACCTCCTCCTCCTCCGTCCCCTCTTCACCTCCGATCTCTCTTCACCTCCTTCTCCTCTGTCCTCTCTCCACCTCCTCCTCTGTCCTCTCTCCACCACCTCCTCTTCCATCCTCTCTCCACCTCCTCCTCTGTCCTCTCTTCACCTCCTCCTCTTCCATCCTCTCTCCGCCGCCTCCTCCTCAATCCTCTCTCCACCTCCTCCTCCTCTGTCTCTCTCCACCTCCTCTTCCTCCGTCCGCTCTCCACCTCCTCCTCCATCCTCTCTTCATCTCCGTCAGACTGGAAATTGAAGCCTAATAACAAGGCTTTTGTGATCACTCTCATGTTGTTGACAGCGACTCCCTCCTGAGTGTAACAGCTGCTCCATCAACAGACCAAACCACTACAGACTAGCCTCAGAAGTGGATGTGATGTCTAGTGTGTCTGTGTATATATATGTATATGTATATGTATGTATGTGTATACTGAGGTGCCTGGTGGGAGCGGCAGTGATGACAGTGGAGCGTATGTGGAGACTCTGAATCCCCACACATGCATTTATTTCCTCACTCTTATGCTCTGTCATGTAGACAACCTGCTCCTCTGGGCCTCTTTCATAATTGGTCAGTTTTTTTGTGTGTGCCAGGTTGGTTTTCATGTCTCCATAGACACAGTGAAGACTGAAGCAGGTTTAGTGTCCCAACATGATAGCATGAAGAGTGGAGTGATGCATGAGTGGAGGCAGGCTTCAGAGGATGATGTCTGCAATACCTGTGTGTGTGTGTGTGTGTGTGTGTGTGTGTGTGTGTGGCTCATCAGCTGTCATCTGACTTCTGAGACAGTGAAACCTGAAAACAAGAGTTCCATCATTTTAAATGCACATAAATGAAGTGGACTTGCTCTCTGACCTTTGCTGTTTTTCCGTCCTCATGCTGCGATCGGACTCTAATCAGGTCCCGAAAGCTGAAGAGACCAAAAAGTGGAAGGTGGTGACTGGATGCACGCTTGTTCTTGTCTTCTCTGTGGACCTCATTAGTGTGTGTGGTTGTGTGGCCTCCAGTCTTCTCCTTGTTGTCCTCCATCTCTGCTTCAGCTCCTGGGTCTGAGCTGTCTGCTGTGAGGGACTCTCAAAGCCCGGTGAACACTGTCAGATTTTTCACAGGGACTTGAGAGTACAAAATCAATAACCTCCTGATCTGATTGATTATAAGTTGAATGAACTCCAACTGTCAATTGATCCTGCCAGCGTCCTGACTCCTGCTGCTGCAGAATACAGATGAGTGGCTGCTGTAGCTCCCAGACAGGCCTCAGCAGTATTAGAGGTCAAACGCTACGCTACGCTAGCAGACTGCCAACGGCACACAGCAGCGCTGACACCATGACGGGGTGACGCACCCTCACTGATGGTCGCTGATGACTTTGCATTTCAGGCTGTTGCATCATTTCCTGAGTGTCCATTTAGCATCATAGGTTGTGTTGCTGTTTTGTGTCTGTGTTTGTGTCTGTGTGCAACTTTATCATTGTGGCAACAGTCAGTGGAGTTCACTTCAGCTAATGTTGGTCTTTTAATGATGTGTGTGTCCTCTTGTTTCCAGGACGACTACATCCCCTATCCACGGATAGAAGATGTGAGTGTCTGACACGTCACATTCAACACACACACTGACACCCTGCTGCTGTGGAGCATTAGCTCATAGCTCCTGACAGCAGATAAAACATGTAAAGCTAAAGGCCAGCTATTTAAATCTTTAAAAACTTCTTGTTCTTGTTTCTTAACCAGCATTGCACATGAAAGCCCTGTTTCTGATTCATTAGATTTTGGGTTTTTTCTTCCTGTCTCTATCGTGTCTGTCCTCAGGTCCTGGAGAAGGGTGGCCCGTACCCCCAGGTGATCCTGCCTCAGTTTGGGGGTTACTGGATTGAGGATGTGGAGGCCCCAGCAGGAACCCCATCCTCATCAGAGTCCAGTTTCTGTGAGGAGGAGGATGGAGGAGAGGGCATGAGCCCTGGTGGGGGGCACAGCTATCGCCTGGAGTGCAACAGCACGGCCCGAGCCTACCGCAAACACTTCCTCGGCAAGGTTGGTCTGCGTGCACGTTAATGTCAGCGTTTGCTTACAGCTGTGTGGTTGTGTTGGGGCCGGACTCTGCCTGACCCTCCTTTCTGCACCCAGGAGCACATGAACTACTACTGCACTGGCAGCAGCATAGGCAACCTCATCATGTCCCTGAAACACGAGGAGGCTGAGGGACAGGAGTTCTTGCGCATCATGCTCAGGTGAGATCAGTGCACCGCCAGTGTCTTACTGGACGTATTTCATTGCTCTGGAGTTCAGGATTTAAACTCCGTCATGCTGCTCTCTTTGTCTGTAAGCACCTCTTGTTATCTGACTTTCCGGATTTTCTTTACCGAGGATTATAGTTTTTAATTTAGCCTACAACAGCAGCAGCTGTCATAACAGAACTGAACATGTTCATTTGACAGAAAAGCATTTAAATAGCATCTGAGGCTAAATGTTAGTTTCACTGATCTGATCATAAACTGCCGGCTGCTATAAAGTCTGACAGCCACTAGTGTTAGATGTAAATTATGCTGGAGGGGGAACAGGAATGTGTCATGGTGGCGCTCGAGGAAGCGTCGGGACGTCCTTAAAGTCAGGAGATCCCTCCACCGAGGAACATGATGTCTGTCCATGGCATAGATTTGTGCTGAATGGACCGACTGACTGACAATGCGATGAAATCATAAAGTCAGAATGATAATAAATGAGTCCTACCTGGACACCGTCTCTCTCCATCAGAAGCTTCTCTGTTGTGGCAGCGCTGTGTTGTCTTCGTCATATTTAACTCTGACCTGTGTGTCTGTAATGGACGGCTTCTGCTGCCGTCATAGCTGGTGACATTTTCATTAACAGGCGAGAAAAACAAGCGCATCCTGGTTTGTTGTGGGCGCCACAGAGGGCTGCAGCCAGGTGATGGCTAATCTTCTGGTTGACAGCATCACCACATTTAGCAACAGCCAGCCTGCACTAATCCTTTTCTCTGCTCACACTTGTGGAGGCTAAACTCAGCATGAACAGAGCTTTTCACCTAATTTCCCCCAAGACAGAAATCAAATCCAATTTTTTAAAAAAAAGATGAGAAACAGAATATTCTGGCCATATTTGTTCCAAAAAAAATAAGTATCTGTTAAATGGACACACGCTCAGGATTGTTAAATAAGAGCCTCATTCTCGGATCATATTCACTCCACCACTGATTTTAAACCCTTTAATTGAATTTATTCACATAGAAGTTCACAATATCAACCAATTATTCACAAACACTTCTGCACAGCCCCCAGGGAGCTGAAAGAACAAAATGAGCTTTCAGAAAAAGTGCTGTATAAATAATATAGAACATTTTCTGTAAAGTAAAAAGGGAGAAATAAATATAATTTAGCTTGAAAGGCATAATCATTAATCTAACTGTTGCATTGTAGATTTCGAGATGATGTTTGCCAGTTTATCAACTTTCTATTCTGTTCTTCTAATTAAAATATAAAAGCAGAAAACTATTTAGCCGTTATTTTCCAGTAGATTTGGATTTGTTTGCCTCGTTTGTGTGTTCTGAGCATCTCTGGGAGTCTCTGGCATCTGTTTGAGGGATCAAGGACTGAACTTTTTGGGAACTTACTATCGAAAATGACAAAATCTCTTTGATGGCACACATTTCCGAACAGACCTACAAACAGAGCTGCTCCTTCTGTTCGCTTGCAGGTCGAGGACCAAAACCGTTCACGACAGGATCTCTTTAGCCGGCATCAGCCAGCTGCCCAGCGTGCCTCAGATCGCCAAGGTAAGACACGACACCAGGTTGAACAGCAGGCTGTCTGTGGACTTCGCTCAAAACATGACGGCAGCTGTGAGCGCTGGGTTTGGTCCACGGAGGCTGGGTCACAGGGAGCATTAAAAAACACCAGACACAGTATTAGTCAATAAAGTACCAGAAAACAGCTAACACAATGAACAAAGAAATAAATAGAACTATTAACCTCTCCCTGATGTTTCATCTTAATATATATAAAGATGAAACCAAACGCCATCAAACTTTGCTCTGTAGTTATTAGTCGTTGTGATGAAACATTCAGAAGACGATGAAGCTTTGTCTGACCAGTGATAAGACCTGCCGATGACCGATGGGACCAACCCTGGCTCCTGTTTACCAGCCTGGGAAGACTCACAGCGGTTTATGCAGTCCATGTTTCACTTAATAAAAGAGAACAAGATAAACAATCCAAAGGCAGAAAAGTGTCTGTTTCATCTTTAAACATTATCCTTGAATACGTGTGATGGTTTCTGCCCTGATGCGACTCAGTGATGGAGGACAGGTTTACGCTCTGATGATAAATCAGCAAAGTACATCAATGATTTATTAAGATGTAAAGAAGGCAAGAAATCCACTTTAGCTCCTAAATACATTTGTAAGTAGTACATTCTGTTAGCTTTAGCTGTTTGAGACGCTTCCTGGTGCAGATGAGGGGATTTCTCTCACAAGATGTCAGTCTAATATCCGTTATTCTTCCTTTCCTCTCAGCTGTTGTGTGATGATGCCACAGGGCTGAAGTTCAACCCGGTCCTGTATCCTCGGGTGAGTTTGTCTTCAGCTCGGCCTCATCACGGCCGGTCTGCCCTCTGTCCTCCAACAGATCTAGTCCAGCTGACCTGAGCTACCTGTGATTGCCGGCAGATAAATGCTAACGTTACATTCAGTAATATCTGCACAGCTTTAGAAACCTTCATGAATAACTTTTCATAAATTCTGCATGCAATCACTTAATGCCCGGGGCATTTTTGTTTTAAATGTTTAACTGATGCTTTTAGTTGTTTTTGCCACATGACCCTACACATACATTCACTTTTTAACCCAACCAGAAAAAACAACCAATCAGTGTTGACCCTCCGAGCCCCCTGCCTCTCTAACACCTGCCCTGCTCGTAAGGCAATTACTCAAAAACCAATAGATGAGAGGGCAACTTTGTAAAATGGACGTGATGGATGTTGCTCCTCCTCCTGGAGGCCTGGTGGAGGAGGGTGATGGAGCATGCTTTCAGCCTGGGCCTTAGGGAAGGAAAAAACCCATCTGTGACTCCGTATGCAAGAGACAGCGACAGGATCGCTGCCACAAACTGTCGCATGTCGGCCTTACATAACCAGGGCCCAGGAAACTGCCCCGCAGCAAGTTGGAGGAGAGAAAGCATGTTTCCAAACTGCTGCAGCTCATGGAAAGTGTTTCAAAGCCATCAGGACAGAGTAGGAAGTAACGGTTTTGTCTTTGAACAGGGATCTCAGTTGATAGTGGCCTATGACGAACACGAGGTCAACAACACGTTCAAATTTGGCGTCATCTACCAGAAGTTTGGACAGGTGAGCGACTTAGCAGCACCTGTTTACCTCAAATACACCTTCTGCCTGTGTGCACTGCGTCACCTCTGCTTTCTGTCTCCTCTACTGTTTATGTGTGTGTTTGCCTCGCAGACGTCAGAGGAAGAGTTATTTGGGAACAACGAGGAGACGCCTGCTTTCAAGGAGTTTCTCAGTATCTTAGGAGACAACATCGACCTCCAGGATTTTAAAGGGTAACAGTGGAAAACAAGCAGAATGACGCGGTGTAAAAGGGAAAACAGCAGAACTGAGTAACATGCACAAGATAGAGAGAAGGAGGAGTGTGATGCAGCAGAGGAAAATAGCGGGGTTTAATTACTGTAACCTTGGAGCAATTTGTCCTGCTGTTTAGGACTCAGCATGCGACGGAGATAAACTGCTTAGTGAAACAGATCCGAGGGAAGAAAGTGCCACATGGACAAGTAATAGGAGCTTTGTATGCCCTGTTTATTGTCTCGTAGGCTTTTTTCTTTAGTACTACACTTGTCACGTTCACTGTTAGGGAGGCTTTGAATTGTCGTTGACACGTTACGGCAGAACACCAGTGGACAGCACCAGAGCTGGTTGAAATGAGACTAATGTGATGCACGCAGTAGAACCTTATCTCATACATGACGGCTGGAGACCACACTGAGAACATGACACATGCGCTTTGATGGCGTGACAGGTTCCGCGGAGGGCTGGACGTGTCCCATGGACAGACCGGCTCTGAATCCGTCTACACCGTCTTCAGGCAGAGAGAGATTATGTTCCATGTGTCAACTAAGCTTCCCTTCACTGAGGGCGACTTTCAGCAGGTATCAGGCTTCATTCTGGATTTATTACTGTGACACCGCATGCATGATGGATTTAGTACCAAATGAAAGTGGTTCGGTCTGGTCATTGACAGCCTGTTGTGCTGTTCTAATAAAAACCTAAATTGCTATCATGTAAGCTATGGCTAAATGGTAAATCAAATGACTTCTCTTTGATGTGAAGCCTCTTAAATCCTCCTCAGACATAAATAAAGTCTTTCTGCATTCAGAGGTTTATAGAACCAGAAGCTGTGTGCTTCTAAACGTCTGAGGTCAACTCATGACTCTTTTGTCTTCAGCTCCAAAGGAAGAGGCACATAGGAAACGATATTGTGGCTGCAGTGTTCCAGGAAGAGGCCACGCCGTTTGTTCCTGACATGATCGCCTCCAACTTTCTGCATGCCTATGTGCTGGTGCAGGCGGAGAACCCGTGTACGGAGCACACCACATACAAGGTACACACCGGAGTTCTGTGCTGACATGGTGCTACTTCTGACCTGAACCAGGACTGGTTTGTTCTGGGCAGGAAACCGAACCATGTAAACAACAAAGTAGAGGATGAGTCGGTTGTACGATTCCTGTGTTTCCTGCTCACAGCCTTAACCCTGCACTGTCCTGAAATACGTACTAACAGTATGTGACCGTTTTTGCTTGATGCCAACAGGTTTCTGTTACAGCCAGAGAAGACGTGCCTCCTTTTGGACCCGCTCTGCCCAACCCAGCGGTCTTCAAGAAGGTGAGGGACACAGGTGTTCTCTCAGCAGCAGCCAGACTTCTGAGGACTGAGAAATAATTCAAATGTGGACGTAGCTCAACACTTTGACTTGAGAACCCAGAACTCAAGACCTCACGTTAGCCTTTTGACTGGAATATATTGATTCCTTCACCAAGTCCAAATTTTAAAAATGATGTTATGAAAAAGTTTGAATGCTCCTTTATTCTCCTGACAACAGACATAATCTGTTGTCAGCCAATCACACGATGCAAGAAGGAAAGAAAGGTGCATTTAGAAAGAAACTACATCTCAGACATGGACTATGCTATATTTAACAGAGATACCTACTCTGTGTGAAGCACGTGACTCAGAAATAAACAATTATTGTTAAACTTAAGACCCATGAATAACTTAGTGGGGGACACCTGAGTGTTGGAGTAGTTCACCATCCAGGTAAATGCACTGCTGAGCTCTGTGGCTGAGAGTTATAGGAGAACTGACAGCAGTCTGATGTCTGAGCAGCGACTCTGAAGCCAGCAGCTGGCTAGCTTAGCTTAGCCTGAAAACTGGAAAGAAGAAGCAGCTCTATGCAAAGGTACCTAAACTCACCTCCCAGCAACTTCCTGCAATCTCTGCTGGTTGCCTGGCAACTGCTTCAGTCCCGGCCAAGAAGTAGTGTGAGGACATCATCCCCCTAAAACGGAGAACTGTTGTTCTAAACAAAGGAATGCAGCTTTAGTGAGCTCCAGAGTGCTGCTGGAGGATTCTGGGAGAGCCCAGTTGATGCTTTTGGATGTTCATGTAAACCTTTCAAACAAAACAAAACAAAACATTTTGAGCCTGTAAATGTGCATAATATGGGCTCTTTAACTTTGGCTCTCTTTCCTGTTTTTACTGTAAAAAGCATTTTGACTTGACTTGGCTTTATGCTAAGCTAAGCTAACTGGATGCAGGTATAAGAATGGTATTCAGTTACCCGTTCCTGTTGCTCTCTGCCTGAAGGCAAATAAGTGTATGTCCCTAAACAACATCATTTTAAATATTACTCCATATATTTGAACAACATTACAATAATAAGAGTATGCATTTCAATATACTGTTCTATTCACAAGTTGCTCCATTGAGTTCTTACAAATGCCATTATATACACTAAAAACAGTAATCTCTACTGAACACATGAACCAGAGTGAGGTGTCTTATTCAGAGATGAAGCTACGTTGGAAAGAGACGTCTGACGTGAGGTTCAGTTCCTCAGTCAGACATGATGCAGACCAGGAGCAGAGACGAGCTGTCAGGTGTAACCCGTGTGATGCTGATGAAGGTCGCCTTCCTGTGTCGACATTCTGCACCTTTTCTCCTCACCGTCTAACTCCCCTCCTTCCCCCTCTCTCCTTGTCTTTCTCTCCAGGGGCCTGAGTTCCGAGACTTCCTGCTGACAAAGCTGATCAATGCTGAAAACGCCTGCTACAAATCTGACAAATTCGCCAAACTAGAGGTGACACACGCTCACACAGTTGCACTCAAACACCACAGCAGGCCCTCCATCTCTGAATCTGCCTCCCGTGCTCTCCTACATGGCTTTATGTGTGTCTGCTGATTTCCAGGGACGAACACGAGCCGCGCTGCTCGACAACCTCCTCGACGAGCTGCACCGGCAGAGCCAGGCCACGCTGGGCCTGGGCCAGGTGGGCGAGGAGGACAAGCTGGAGAACGGGGGACACGGGGGTCTGCTGGAGTCCTTCAAGGTGAACATGAAGCCTACAAGAGTACATCATGCCCTCATTTCTCAGCGCTGTGACATTTATTTAATCACCGCCATTATGGCACAAGAGTGGAGGTGTTGGGTTGTAGGTCAGCTAAATGTCACGCCACACCTGAAGGTGCTGAACCTCTGTTGGTCGGTCGCTGCTGCCTTCTGTTGACGTGTGAACATGAACTAAACGCTGCAGTGCTCATACATGCGACGCCTGCTTCTCTTTGTCTCCTCTGTTTCCTCGACTGGCCGTCTAACTCGGCCTCGCCACTCCCGCCCCTCCGTGCTCTAAGCTGAAGGCTAATTGATGCTAATGGGACCATTAAAATGTGAATTTCCGTCTGCATGTGTGTGAGATGATGGCATGTGTGACTATGTGACAGTTTGGCTCTCTTCCTTTTCGCAGGCATTATGGACCGCTACTTTGCACTTCCTGCAGTCAGTCCCAGGGGGCGCCTTTCTCATTGCTGTCATAGCAGCTGCTGTGTATTACCTCTCTGTATTACTGTAAATGCAAGCGATTACCACGTATTAATAAAACAGAATTTATATTAAGTTGTTTGTGTTTATGCTTTGCAAGAACTCTGACCTCAAATGCATGACATCATATCTGCAGCAGAGAACAAAGTGAAATCATGTCTGCGTTTGATCTGAATTTAATGCTACTGACATGAATTTATTATGAAATGAAGAATAAGCCTTATTGATACTTATTACCAATGAACCAACTGTATAGTAGTGAGTTAACACTCGTTGGTGGCCCATCCCTTGGTGAACTGCGCCCTCTGGTGGTTGTATTATGCAGTAGCAGCTGTCTTCCCTCTAATCCATATAAGAAAATTATTTTTGCCTTTAAAAGTCTTCTTTATGTTGCCGTCCCTCTTGCCTGCCTTCTGTGCTTCCATGCGTCTGCATTGCCACCATCGTTTACTACCTGTTTGCCTCTGTCTGCTCCAGAGAGCCATGCGGGTCAGGAGCCACTCCATGGAGACCATGGTGGGGTCGCACCGCCACAGGAGCCCCGGGGTTGGAGGAGGGGTCCCAGCCAGCCTCAGCGGTGGAGGACTGCCGCAGAGCACCAGCGAATGCACAAAGAGCACTTTCACTGTGAGTGAATAACGGAAGAGAGAGATGATGTTCTGTCAGGGGGCAGAAGGATGATTGGTCTAATCAGGGCATCATGTAGAGTAGCCCTCGTTACTGACGTCTGAATCAGGCCTGGTTCCAACAGGCTGCATCTGAGGCATGTTTCTGAGTGTCTGCCTCAAAGGCTCCACATTGAGCGCAGAGATGGTTGATTTCACCTGAATGTACAGCATAACCCTCGGATACAGTCCTGTTCTAACATCAGTGTTGTGAAGTGGCTAGACATGTAGTCTTACTGGGCCGGTAGTCCATGCTAATGTTACTGTCTGGAAACAGAAGTGTGCTGTTCTGAAATAAAGCACCTGTGAGCACTGAGGGCAGCAGAACAGCAAACAGATGTGAACCCCGGTTGAGTTGAGAGGAGACGTGTTGTTTATCACAAACCACTCCAAGAGGTTCTGACTGTCTCTCAGCTTTACAATTTACACATCGTTGTGACGACGATCAAACTGTTTGGCAGATTAGCTGCTCAGTGTGCTAACACTATCCTGTTGTGGTGAAGTCGTCAACAAAAAAACTTCTTCATGTCTGAACAGTTTTTTTTACGTCGCACCTATAACAACCACAGACCACAATAAAGATGGATTTTGCTGTATGGGACCTTTAAAAGGCCATAAAACATCATTTTTCAACCAGCTTAATGTTAGGGATAGAGACGAAGCTGAACACCGTATTTTCTGCTAAGTTTGAACAGTTTTGCACATTTGAATCAAAATCTGATGATTGATGAGATTGTTGGCAGTGTCTGATCAAACTATACCTCTGATGATGAAGCTGATCAGTTGTCTTTTAGACAGTCTGGATGGTTTTACTCAACTGAAATGTTGAGTTTTGTTCATTTCATCCGCACCCTAAACTTCTTCTCTACAGCTGGTTGAAAGCAGCAGCAGGATTACTGACCAACACTCGACCCAGAGAGTCCCTCCAGTGGCTCCATCCGATTACATTTATATTTGATTACTTTTAAACCTTGACAGGGTCTGGCTCAACGCTACATCTCAGAACTGTTGACTCCTAATTCTGCACCAGACCCCTCACATTAAAAGTCAACGCAGTTAGAAACTCACAGTCCAGGTTTAAAACCAAGGGAAGCCTAAGCTTTTACTCAGCCAAGGCTCAGTTTTATTAAGCTTCTGAAAACCCGCCTGTACAAACTGGCATTTGTATTTTACTCTCTGTTATGTCATTTTAGCCTATTTTTAAATGATTTATTGTCTTTTTTTAAAGGTTTATTGTTGATCTTTTTGTAAAGCAGCTTCACTCCTTGAAAGGTTTAAATGAAGTTTATCATTAATTGTTATTTAGTCGTGAATATTTAATGTTGCATTTAAACAATTTCCAGTGATTTTAAATCAAGTTTTGATGTAAAATATTGCAACACTCATCTGTAATCTGTGGCCTTCAGCCTCCTGCATTGTCAGCCAAGTCTCCTCTGAAGAGCCCAGTGAAACGGAGGTCTGGACTCTTTCCACGTCTGCACTCCAGCACAGAAAGTCCATCAGACAAACACTCACGCAGGTCAGTGTTCGTTGCGTTAGATGTCGTGATTCTGTCAGGTCGCAGGTTTTTATTAGTGTCATGGCTTCTGTCTGCAGCGACCAGAAGCTGGCAGAGATGTGCCCACTGTCACATGAGGTGAGGTCGGAGACGTCTTCCAACCCCAGCTCGCCTGAGATCTGCACCAACAAAGAGAGGTGAGAGCTGAGTTCACTGCTGGCTGAGGGCAAAGGTGGCCTCTCTAGGCTAATATAAGTGTGTAATCAAATGAACTGGTGTCCTCCACAGACCCTTCATCAAGCTGAAGGAGTGCAGCAGCAGCAGCAGCAGGCCCAACATCTCCCGTTCTTCATCCAGCACCAGCAGCTTCAGCAGCACCACCGGAGAGACAGAAGCTCTGGAGGAACTGGACACAGTGAGTTCAAACGCTCCTCAAACAAAGTTTTTGAGAGGAAAATGGGAGTTCTGTCCTGCTTTCTGTTATTGCTAGCGTGTCTTTACCACAGAGAAAAGAGGAAGTGAGTGTTTGGAAGCGAGGGAGCCGTCAGAGTGTCAGGCTGTTAGTGGTGTCAGCGCCTCATGGATGAGAACGTCTATAATTGCTGAGAAAAGAGTGTTGGACGTCAGCACATCTAGTATAATGGTTGTGTCTGCTATCAGGTGACACTGCTTGTCAGTGTTATTTTATATTATGTGAGAAACGCTGTCACTGTCCCTGCTCTCAGCGTTTAGCTTGAGATCGGTTTGCACAGAGGCAGTCTGCATTGTTAAACTGTCAGAGTGAAGCTGGAAGGCCAGAGGAAACAGTACCGTGTGGTTTGATGCATGGCACAGCAGTGAAGCACACAACGATTATCACAAGTCTGACGGGTTCAAAGCAAAGACTTAATTGTCCTCGTTACATTTTAATTTGATTAAAGCATTTCAGCATATTTTAACAAGTGAGAAGACCCATACAGTTCTCATTTCTGTAGCATTAACGCTGAACACAGGGACAGCATTAGCCTGGCTCTCCTCAAAAGAGACAGATATATATAAAACAGACTCAAGCTCCCTGTGTTCTCCTGTTGTCACACTTCATGCTAAGGGAAGCTCTGGGCAGTCGCGTCTTAAAAGCATAAAAACGACTTTTCTGAAATGTGACAGATTTACACCAACATTTAAACTTTAAAAATGTGTTAAAGAACCTTGTGGAGCTTCATGTGAATGTTGACGCCCCTTTTCCACCAAGAAGAACCAGGTGCTAGGTTCAGTGCTTACTTGGTTCCAATCTAAGAACCGGTTGCTTTTCCATCAGCCAGGAGCCAAGTTAGAGCCATACGTCACTGCATACGTAGTCCATTTACCGAACAACGCTGGCGCCACACAGACGTCCACACAGGACTCCAGACTGACTTTGTTACCGGTGTGACCATCTTTCTCATTTGTTCATACTTCCCACCTTGTCACAGGCAAAACATATGACTTGCTGAACATTTTTCTTATCGATAGACTCTACAATTTACGATGTACCCTGAACGCCCCACATAGCAAGCTGCGCTAGCTGCTGTTGGTGGCTGCGGTGCTCAGACCGGTGTTCGACCAAAGATGACTTTGAAAAGAGTAAACCAGGGCATTCTGATGTCAGATTTGGCTGAGATGAAACCGAGTGATTTTTTTTCCTCATGAGGTTATGTAGTTGTTTTACTTTATTTTGTTTTATTTTTAAAATTTAAAATTTAAAATTTTCCTATTTCTATTATTCGTGTAAATTCCTAGAGCGACACCAACAGCCGAAACCAAATTCCTTGTATGTTGTGTACGTACTTAGCCATTAAAGCTGATTCGGATTCTGATTCGGATTGTTTTCTATGAGCGGAACAGTTTGTGCAGAACTTCTGTGTGTCCCTGGACTCGTTCCAATACATCTGACCAGAGACATCCTGGTGAAAAACGACACAAATCATCGCTTGTGTGTCCCATTCATTCATCGGTCTCGGTGGTCACCCACCCCCAGCCCCTGATGTACTTGGTGCTTAGCTCTGGCCCAGCAAAGAGCTGGTGCCTGAAAAGCACCAGTTCTTAGAACCTGGAGCCGGTGCTTAGGTGGTGGAAATGCAAAGAACTGATGCTAAGTCAGGCACCAGCTCCAAACCAGCACTGGAACCAGCTCAGTGGAAAAGGGGTACCAGAGAGTCACTGTACTGACAGAGAGTTTTAATTCAACTTCAGCAAAACACAGTTTCCTTGTTTCACTGACCCTCTTCTTTCCTCTTCCTCCATATTAACCTCACTTTTAACCTCCTCCCAGGCCAGCCATCCATCCATAGCCTCTTCCTCTGCCTTCAGCCCTGCCCTCAGTGTCGACAGCCAGGGATCCGGTACTCCTGTCATCATGTGTCGCAGTCCAACAGGTAGACCTGCAGCATTCAGACCTTACTGTCACAGCTTTAACAGAATGCCATAGGTTTGCATTGAAAGGACCGTTCCCTTTGTTCTGTTCCCCTCATTTACATTCTGCAGATGGGAAAAATAAGACATCACCGAGGTCAAACTTGAAGTTCCGCTTTGACAAAATGAGCCACTCATCTACGACTGTAAGTTTTACTTTAAAGTCTGCCTGTTGGCTTTATTTTCTTGTTACTGAGTGCGAGTTAAACAGGACTAACTCCAGAAACATACGTGACGTTTGAGTTCGGAGCATTACTGCTGCATGCGGGGGGCCATAACAAGGTCCCTGGTGTGTGTTTGAAGCACATCTCATTATCTGTGGACCACTGGTGTCTCTGAACAGTAACGCTGGTGTTGGGTAACAGGCCCAGGTTTTCCTCTAACTGGCCTCTCTCTTCTCTTTCAGTCCGAGTAGCTTTGTGGAGCAGAAAAAACAGACTTGCACAACAAAGGGACAGCGTAGGCTGACGGAGCTGCAACAATAAAGAAGAACAGAAGAAACAATCACAACAACCACAGAATCACTGTAGAACCACTTCCTAAGCCAAGGATAATCTGACAAGGTGACTGACTGCACCAGAGCCCCACGCTATAACCCAGCTGACAATACTGTGAGCGTTCAGTGCCGAGAAGCAGCAGAAATGATTTTAAAACCAACGTTTAGCTTCAGAAAATTGTCAACACTTGCTGCATCCTAGTTGTTAATTGTTCACATCACCCGAAGGCCTCGGCATGGCTGTGATGCTGTGAGTGTAGACAGAGCAAGACTTTTCCTCAGACATCTTGTGTAATCGAGAGCCATGAAGGTAATGAAAAGCAGTAAAACTGATTCTCTTTATCTAGTCAGCTCTAGAGTGCTCAGTGGAAATATTAGTCAGACGTCAGGATGTTCCCTTCTGCCTTTGCCCTTGGACGGTATGTCTGGTAACAGTTCCTCTTTTGCCTAAAAAAAAAGTACACAGAGACACACCAATGAACTTGTGCAGACATTTGATGCACAGTAGACTTACACCAATAAGCCACAGCATTGAAACACCTGGCTATTACTGTGTAGGCCCCGTCTGCTGCCACAACTGTCCTGATCGTGGGGGCATAGACATGTGGTGGTAGTGGACAAAGGGTGGCGATGGACATGGGGTGGACATGGGGTGGTTGTGGACATGGGGGTGGCAGTGGGTGTGGGGGTGGAGATGGACATGGGGTGGTAGTGGGTATGGGGGGGAGGTGGACATGGGGTGGTAGTGGGTATGTGGGGGAGGTGGACATGGGGTGGTAATGGGTATGGGGGGGAGGTGGAGGGGATGTTGACCTAGGATCCTCTGGGTCCTGTGGAGGCTCTGATCAGGATGTCCCGGTACATCCCATGGACGCTCAGTCGGATTGGGTTGTAGGAGTCTGGAGGCTGGTGGCCTCCTGAGCAGATCGCTGCCACTGGGGGGGGTTTGCTTGGTTCAGACAAGTGCTTAGGTTCACGGTGTGCATCAGAGTACAGTAACATGGAGGCCAGGACCCCCGGTTTTCATGCAGAACCCTGCATTGTAACAAGACGATCAATATGTACATGTCACCTGTCAGTGGTTTTGGTGTTGTGGCTGATTGGTGTTCGGTAGCAAGCCTTGGAAGTGGACGTTTCCTTCCTCCACTGTAGGAGCTGAACTTGCTCTTTGCATATATAACTGCTTTTCTAGGAAACATCTATGATTTTGGAGATGCTTTTGTAACCTAGCTAGCTGCTGCGTCGTGACTCCTGCACTATAAATGTGACATGTCTCCTCCAATGACAGCATTTCTGTATCTACAAGGGTCACTCCAAAGCCCTGAACTCAGTGCTTGGTTAGTGAACATTAGCTCAGTAGGAGACACTGCCAACACATTTTGCCACAAGCTTATTTTAGCCAAAGCTGCGCCTTACAATCTATCAGAAGCCCTTTTCACCACTGGTGTGTTCTTTCTCTGTTCTGTGTGTCTGTCTGTGTGTCTCTCACTATGTGAGAGGATAAGAGTCTCCTGGATCTGGTTACAGCACAGTTGTGGGTAGCCGACCAACACCCACATTTGCTGAAAATAGACGTTGCACTTACAGAAAGCATTTCACCTTCTGATACCTCCCATTGAAGCTTGCTAGCTCAGTGTATCGGCGTATGTGTTCGGTGGTTCTTCTGAACAGGGAAGTCTCCAGGGTTTTAGAGTTTCCCAGCATGTGAGCTGATGCAGAAGACTTGAAGAAGATGCTTCAGGTTATAATGAACCTTTGAACCACCTTTGGCAAAAACACCTTGAATGTGAACTTCAAACTTTTTTTTGTTTGTGTTTTTTGGCATTTTGTATTTTACGCCTTGTTAGTTGCTTTTACAAAGGCTCTTAGAAGCAAAGTGCAAAGCCAGTTGCTCACAAGCACAACAGGCCCAAAGGTCTGCTCTAATCCTCAACTACACAATATGAAGGAGTCGCACAAACTGGAGTCAGTCAAGAAGAAGTTGAAAGACACTTGACGTGTTTCCAGTGTGACCAAACTGTTGGTGTATGAGAAGAACGTCTGTGATCTTAATGTGTAGGAACCATTCCTGTAGCTGAGGAGGACTCAACAGTGTCTCAGTTCTCCCAAATTACAAACATCCTCTGTAATTTAGGTGACCTTTAACTTGCCAGGAAACTATTCTCAGTTAGTGTAGACCAGTGATTACCTCGAGGAAGTGAAGCAGGGACAGAAATCCTGTGGACAGAAGCGGGAAGTTCAGATGTCATTTAGTTTGTAGCAGGTATCGCCTAAAACGCCCTGCAGCCTTTTCTCTGTTAATATGCTTAATTTATGAAACGATTCTTTTGCATTGATGTCATGTAAAAATGTCACTGCAGAGTACGCTGATTAATAAGGTAAAATTATTAAAGGAAATATATTAATTTAAAGATGTCTAAACATATGTATATGTATATTTGGTTATGTAATGTGCCACTGAGAATTTATTCTAAAATAAAATGTTGTATTTTGTGTCATTTTTGCGTTGGTTTTTTTTTTGCAAGCTCTCCACACAGTGCTTTAATATTTAATGTACATACAACTTACTTACAGGCAGAGTTTGTTTCACATTTTTACGCCTGCAGCACATTTAAATCTGTCATCAACACAAGTGTTACAATCAGTGAAATCATCTCTGTAGCTCTTTGCAGCGGTGCAGCCTGTAGATGTAACATCTCCTTAATTTCTGCTCCACAAAACCTCCAAAACAGGCATTTTTGGAGGTGTTTATGTTACTACATTTTGTCTATTGACATTTATGCAAATTTCTGTACAGTTAAAGAAAAACAATGATCTCAGCGTGAGTCATCAACTACACTATCATGAGGTGGGATTAATGGGATTTTAGAATATGTTAAGTAAATTCTGAAATGGAATTAAAAACTCACACGGCGTTATTATTATAGTGCAGCTTATAATTGTTATTATCCATCCATCCATTATCTATACACCGATTAATCCTCACTAGGGTCATGGGGAGCTAGAACCTATCCCAGCTGACTCAGGGTGAAGGCAGGTTCACCTGGACAGGTAACCAGTCTATCACAGGGCTGCACTTAGAGACAGACAACCAAGCACACTCACATTCACACCTACAGACAATTTAGAATCACCAATTAACATATTTCTGGAGTGTGGGAGGAAGCCGGAGAACCCGGAGAGAACCCACGCTGCACAGAGAGAACATGTAGACTCTGCGTAGAAAGATCCCGGGTGTCCTCACCGGGAAGCGAACCGGCGACCTTCTAGCTGTGAGGCAACGATGCTAACCACATTGCTACCCACTGAGCTACCATGCAGTGTTTCATCAAATATTACTGCTGATTTTACTTTCACACATGGCCCTCGTGTTTCCTGCCTTCCTACATCTGTTTAGGTCGCACTCAGTTCAAGTGCACAACAAGTAGGTCAGCAGAGCATCAAACATTAGACGGTCAGTTTTATTGTATAACAATCTGCTCATTCGGGAGCTGCTCAGATCCTCTTTTGCAGGCATCACGCTGACTGGAGTCTACATGAACCACAGTTGTTGTGTCCGTGAAATAAAGTCAGAAACAAAATAGCAGAAGGAGCAATAAGGAAGTTTTAGTCATATTAACACATCATGAAACTCCTCAGTACTGACTGTAACACAGGATTATGTCAGGAATATGAGGAAACAATGAACAGCAACACATTTATCAAATAAGTTCAGTTCTTCTCGCACTGAGTCAGAAATCTCTGGTTTCAGTTCCAGTCACAAACTCAACGCTGATTTATAGAGAATTGTATTCTCAAAAATATGACAAACTCTGCCCTGTGGTTGACAGTACTATTCAGCTCCTGGAAGGACAAAAGGGTTTTTGACAAATTTGCTGTTAAAACATTCAAAACTTATGAAAGTGGTTTAATCCACCATACAGATGTATGCTCTGGAATATGACGCACAACAGGGCATGTTAGACATTAATACCACAGTGGCATATCTAAGCACAACATTTTTAGAAAACTTGCAATACAAAAATGAAAGTGATGAACCGGCGAGGGTTGTATTGATCTGTAGTTTCCTGTCCAGCTGCGGTGTCTCCTCTTCAGAACTGTATCGTTGAGCCTCAGCTTTGGTCAGGTGTTGTCAGGAAAATCTGACGGCTGAGTAAACAGTGGCCTGGTCAGACTCTCTGGTGGCTCCCTGTTGCCTCAATGCATCCTGGGAAATGTGTGCATACACTATCTGTAACATTATGAATAACAGAAAAAGGTTAGTGAAATGCATAAAAGACACATTTAAGTTTGGTCAGAGAAATGTCGAGGACGTGTCACCATCCCATCTCCGGACAGGACGTCGACCCACCTCAGTCCTCTGCTGGGGTTTGGGGCCAGCTGCAAAATATAAGAAACACACAGTATGGGTGAAAGTGTTTTGGATCAGTCCTACTGTCCAGGCTGATGGCAGAAGAGTGGGGACACACCTTTGTGAACGGACGTCTTACTTTTGTGTGGTGCTGGGCATCGAGGCGGAGGCTTTGGAGCAGGCCCTGGAGGCGTTCTCTGCACTGACGTGTACAGCTGTGGTGGGGGAAGCAGCTGAGGCTTCACCTCTGACCTCAGACAGAGAGCCAGTCCCAGAACGATGGGAAGACAGAGAGCAGCAGCAGCACAGATCAGAACCCGGTGCCATACGAGCCTCTGAGAGGGGACAGCTGTAGGACGGGAGGACAGACACCGAGAGTAATAGGCACAAGAGCAATTAGCTAAAGCGTTTGTGCAAACATGTGCACACATATGACATCATACCTGTTGTGATGTTCACGTTTGTCAGATGTCCCTGTTCCATGTTGCCTCCCCCCCAGACAACGCTGCACTGATAGGAACCTCCATCTAGTCGGTCAGCTCTCACAATTTCCAAAACCAGTCGGGTTTGGTTGGCAGAAAGCGTCACGTTGGTTAAATGATGCCTTGCACTTCCTTGAACAGTGCTGGACTTTTCATATGTTGAATTCTTCCACATCCAGGTGCCTGTCCAGGTGTGTCCACAGTGTTGGACCACACAGGACAGGGACACACTGCCCCCTGCTGGCACAGAAAACCTCCCACGTTTTGCCAGAATACTCTGGCTGCAGTCCTCGGCGCAGAAACCTGAAGGAAGGAAGTTTAACTCAACTGGTCAGAATGCACAGAAATAACAGAGGTTTTCATTTGGTGCAGTGCTGACAGACTGGTGCTCAATGGCTTGATGTCGCTATTTATGTTTTTCAAAAGACCACTGCAAGACCCAGTGTGAACAATAGGACTCAAGAATCTGATTTGAGAGATATTCTGTGTCCTGTTGCAATGAAATCTAAGCAGATTGTCAGCAGTGCATAATGCTGTCATATGTTTGTTAGTCTACGTAAAGATTTCATAAAACCACACTCGTTATGCAGCAAAATGTTGTTAGACTAAAATAAACTCCATCCATCATCTCTACACCTTAATCCTCACTGGGGTCACAGGGGGCTGGAGTGTATCCCAGCTGACTCAGGGTGAAGGCAGGTTCACCTGGACAGGTAACCAGTCTATCACAGGGCTACACTTAGAGACAGACAACCAAGCACACTCACATTCACACCTACGGACAATTTAGAATCACCAATTAACCTCAACATGTTTCTGGACTGTGGGAGGAAGCCGGAGAACCCGGAGAGACCCCACGCTGCACGGGGAGAACATGGAGACTCCTCAAAACAAAATAGAATAGAAATTTTAAAAGAAGCTATAAGAGCTATAAAGAGGTGTTCAAACTTTACAAAAACAAAGTTACAGTCAGTGGAGCTACTTCAGAGAGAGCTTCGTCTGTGCCAGTCCAGCTCCGACAGCAGGATGTTCAGTGTTTGGCATGATTCTCTTGGTAAAGATTCCCGTTTCAGTTTGAGTAAGAGTCCAGACTTATAGGAGCTGAAGCATGTCACTTACCAGACTGTGAGATCCAGACACAGAAAAAGACGCTGAAGAGATAGCCGTACATGTCTGAGCGTCACGGTGCCGTTTGTTCAGGGTCATCACAGGTCGTTTCACTTTCTGTGCAGGTTCAGGCTACATGTTAAGACTCGTCGTAAAAAGCTGTCAGACTCGTAGGTTTTCCTCCGAAACGCGGCCGTGCTGCTTAAAGTCGTAGTCAGTCTCTGGGAGTCTATCAGCTCGCTCTCACTTTCTTTTCCCATTTGCAGTAATTAAACAGGCTTTCCTTTTTCCTGCTGCTGCTCTGCTCTGGTCCAGTGGGAGGTTGAGGAAGGAAGTGAAACACTAATCCTCACACTCACACACACACACACACACACACACACACACACTTCATGAGCGGTATACAGCGTTCTAACGGGAAAGGGGCCAGTTTCAAGGAACTATGACACAAAGAGAGAAGTAGTTTTGTAGAGACTAACCTGTCCTCTCTTCTCTACGCATTTCTTGTTTTGTTTTCTAGCACTGTGAGGAATTCATAGTGTCATAAAATGCTGGTTACATGCTTGATTGTGTGATGTGATAATGCTGGTGAAGGCTGCATACGTCTCCTTGTTTTGACTCCAGCTGGTGGATGAGCATTTCAGATCCATTTGGGCCACGAACCAAGTCAGGCCTAACCACAACACGGCAAATTCCACCTTCACCTGTGAGCAGCTCTTTGGCAAAAGTGTTAGAAACCTCCAGCAGAACCAGGCTCAGAGAGGGTGAAGAGGAGGGAGGAACTGATAGTGGAGAGAATCAGGTGAAGAACTGCACCAGACAACAATAAACCGTGGGGAGGTGGTGAGTCCTTGGGCGGATCAGAACCGAGACCTGCTGAGAGGACAGCACATGAACTACGGGAGAAACAAGACGCAACGTTTGTGGCATATAACAGCATGAAGGCTGAAGGAGTGGACTGTTGAGGAGAGGTGCCAGGTGCATCCTGGGACGGTGCAGCATCCTGCTCCTCTAACAGCCCAGTGCATCCTGGGAAGTCACCTGCTATGTGTACTGCAAAACTGCTGCAGCTAAATGACTCACGACAGCTGAAGCGCTCATGGTCTCTTTGTCTGAGCAAGCAGGGAAAGTTTCAAGATTGGGCTTCATAGCTGTTCCAACAAATGTGTTCACTCTTCAGGTTCTTACCAGCCTCCAACAGCCCAACGTCAGCCTTCAAAATAAAAGCTTCTGCTACTTCTCGAGAGAAGATATTAACTGCATATGTGTTAATCATTAGACATGTAGCTTCTCTTTCTCCTTCATGTGCTGTCTGTTTTCCACTGTGTAATGATGAAATAGTAATAGCATAGTGATATTTTGTAAGCCGGACATTTCAGATTTGACTTTAGGAGCGCCTGTTTCATGATGCTCCGCCTCATCACGATGCTCCTCCTCATCACGTTCACTCTGATGTGCAGCAATAACAGAGCTGGTGAGCTGTGGTGTCCTTGAACACACCTGCATCAAGAGAAAGAAAAGCCGGCTTTGGTTGCTGTCACAGCAGAGGTCACGATACATGGTGACCTCTGGTGAGAACCCAGAGAGGCTGGAGCTGCCCCAATAAGTATTCAAGTACTTTACTTCAGTAAAAGTACCAATACAGCAACATAAAAATACTCTTCTACGAGGACAAGTACACGTAGCAGGGAAAAGTCTAATCTGATGTGACAAACTGACACCATTAGATGCTAAAACTGAAGCATCCTGCTGCTGCGTCTGATCCAGGCTGAGAGCTGAAACTGGTGGAAATACTTCATCCACACGTTTTCACAGATAAACCTGGTTAATGAGAGAAGAAACAACTAGTTGTGGTGCAGTAATCTGTTTTATCTCATATTATCTTTAGTTTCTGATTATTTAAACATTTACTGAGAGAAGTTTGGAGGAAAACATGGTGCAGCTGTTAACACAGAGATCTGAGGTGTAATCTGATTACACTCTGCCTGCATTTATTCTGAATATCAGGATCTGCATTAAAGTGTTACTTCTCTTCAAACATGCTTCTCAAAACACTGTAGTTAAACATTGTTTTTTCTTTCTTTAACTTGTTAAAAAAAAAGAAGAAAAAAAAGAAAAAACTGTGTTTGTATTTTTAGTATTTTGAGAGCAAGAAAAAAAAAAGAACAAGTCAGATTCGTAGAATGTGAACACATACATGAGCAGTAGTTCTGATTTCCTTCTGAAATGTGCTGGAGTGGAAGTATTAAGTAGAATAACATGTAAAATACTCAGCTGAGGTACCTGTAGCTACCTCCACTGCCAAACCAAAAATAACTGTGTCCAGTATGGTCTCTAAACCTGGACAATCATTTTTCCTTGTGTTGTTCTAAATCAACTCATTTATATCAAATGAAACATGCACCGTTTAACCCTGAGCTACTCCATGAATAGTAGATTTGTCAATAGTCATGTTGTGTGGCCACATCTGAGTTTCTGAGAGCGTTACAGATATCTGGGAATTATGAGTTTAAATATCAAGTGTCCCTCCTGGTGACTACATTAAGACAAAACATTAGACAGACTTTATGTGTTTATAAGGTTCTTCTTCACTCTTGTGGATCCACCTCACTGATTGTCTGTGGCTCTTTCTGCTACTGTAGTAAACCTAATGCTGGACTGATTTTCATCCTGTGGCCAGTTCTGGTTTTTATTTAGAGCTTATTTAACTTCCAGCACGTCTCGTTTTAGTTTATTACCTGTGTTTAATGCTCTAATCAATGTTTTTGTTTTACTAAATTTGCTTTTTAATATTTTGTAAAGTGCCAAGTTCCTTCAGTGAACTCCACTTCAATGTACTCAGACTTACAGCAAAGGTTGGATGAATGAATGAATGAACGAATGAATGAATGAATGAATGAATGAATGAATGAATGAAGTAACCACTAATCTAAAATAAAGGATCAACTCAGTCCCTAGCTGTGCAGTGATGTTGTGGCCCAGGGGTCGCCTCCCTGCTGGGACACCGTGTTAGGGTTTCGCGGAGGGAACGGGTGTCCTCATCCACGCTCCTCGCTAACTCCGCCCAACCGCCACGTCAAAGACCGAGCGAGTCCGTAAACGAGCGCACCCCGGGAGCACACGGACCGACGGTCGGTGGTGAGATAAACAAAGAGCCGGCGACTCATCAGGACGACAGACACCGCTCCTCTAGCTCCTCGGAACATGGACACTGGTAGGTTGAGCGGCTCTGGGTCCCGCCCCGGCCGCGCTCTCGGGTCTCCGGCCGGTCCGAGCCCGGCGGGTCCAGAATGACAGCTGACGGAGCTAACGGCTAAGCTAGTAGTCACGGCGTTAGCATGCCAGCCTGCTAGCATGACTCTGCCGCGGTGTTCCCGACGAGGTGGGCAGTTGGAGCCGCAGATTAGGGCACGGAACCAGAACCCAACAGCACCCAGGAGCCAGCACGGCTTTAGGGGCCGGTTGAACCGGTGGCAGCTACAGGAAGTGGCCGTTAGCCGAGCAGCTAGCTAGCCTCGGTGGACCTGCCAACTCTTTAAAGTGGAGCCGACTCGTGTCGGACGGTCTCGATAGGAGGCAGAGTTTGTACCCGAGAACAGAACATCTCCGTTTACGTTTCATAACTTTTAATAGATTAAAGTTGTCCAAGTCAGCCTCCTGGCAGCCGAACCGGTCGGGTCGGTCTGCTTCCTGCTCTGGTTGTGTAACTCCTTCCTGCTGAAGGCTCTGGTCCTGTTCTCATCAGGACCCCGAACATCTTCCTCCATGTGGAAGCTTTCAGAGTCCTGATCAGCTGACCCTGTCCTGCCAGCCCCCATGGAGCAGTGATGGGCCCAGTAGGTGCCGGTTTGATGGAAACCCAGCTGGAAACCACCGGGGTGTAAATGTGCAAGTCACCCTGGCAGCCCGAGCCTGGCCCCTCTTCACAGAACCCCTCATCACTCACAGCCCACTTGTTGAGTAACAGCGAGCCACCGGGTCTCAGCCCCTTCAGTCCAGTCTGTTCTGAACTGGACCCTCTGCGTGGTGTGTTGGGATGAGGTGCTGTGACAGGTCGGACCTCTGCCTCTAACTGTCCCTTCATGGTCTGTCCACACTCATCAGGCTGTGCACCACAAGGACAGACCTGTTCTGTCCTTGTGGTGCACAGACCTGTTCTGGCGACATGGACCCAGAACATTCCCTGCCTTGGGCTCGCCTCTGCTTTCGTCCTGATACCATGACGGTTAATGAAGTTTGGCACGTCCTAATGTGGTGCTCTGTGTGTTTCAGCTCGGTGTCGATGAAAAACAACAGAATGCAGCTGAGAGGTCGAAGTCCAGGCAGCATGCATGACTAGGCAATGTCCCCTCCATGTTTAATGGCTCTGCACTGCTAACTGACGGAATCATAAACCACACACCAGTGCCAGCCTGGTTCTGTCAGTGTGCCCCCCCTCCTCCTATCCGGACCAGACGGGCTTTCCAGTGTGTTCCTGTCACACATGGAGCCAGATGAGGGATCCCGGCGGGCTCTGATCAGCCCTCGGCTCCCTCAGGCCACTTGTCGTACTACTAGAAAGCATTCTCGCTTGCTGTCCTTGTTTACTGCTGCTGTGTGTTCAGCGTCCTGCATCAGAGCTCTGGTCCTAGTGGTGTCTAATATCCTTAACAGGCTGTTCTCTGCTGTGATCTGTGTGCAGCTGGTGGAACAAGGGAAGCAGCAGACACTCGTACATTCAATAAAGGCTGTGCTGTTGGTTTATGAGTATTGATCTGGTGTTTACAGCATAATTGTGACATCTGAGTGCTCACAAGTTGGATCCTGAGTGGGGCGTGTGTATGATTAAAGCGCACAGATGAGTCATGGTGCTGGGACGGTTGGAAACTCCTGCTGTGAAAGACTTCCTGTTACAAGCTAACTTTATTTGTGACTGCGTTTCCTCCTTCATTTTGTGGCATTCATTCCTCCTCTGCCTCTTTCATCGTTTCCTTCCCTTTGCAGGTTTGAGTCAGGAGAAGGTAGCCGCCTTTCTCAAGCGGCTGAAGGCCGAGCCACGCTACCTGTTGGCCCAGAATGTGTCGACCTGCATCGACCCGCTGGAGGTTTGTCTGCACCGACAGACGGTCCAGGATACTGTGCACATCTTCCAGCACTCTATTCCCACAGAGGGCAAACCTGTAACCAACCAGAAAAACTCAGGTAGGACAACATGCAGCACCGCCACAGTCATCATTACACATGCACCTTCCTCACTATACAGCAGGGTGACGAATTAAAGGAAAACCTGTAATAAACGAGTATTAAACACAACAGATGCTTCCAAACAGTCCCACTGCTTTGTACATAGAAGCTAATAGCATGCAGTGTGGTAATGCTGAGCAGGCCCAGTGGATTCTGGTTCTGTGTCAAGACGGGAAGAGGAGAAGCTCTGTTTGACTTTGAGAGAGGGTTCATTGTTGGGGCACAGATGGCAGGAGCTTCAGTCACAAAGGCTACGTAACATGCTTGTGTAGGAACAGTCCAAACATGACTTCTGTATTTAAATCAGACACGAGTACACAAGGTTGGAAATTAGGGAACAGAGAAGTGCAACTCTTAGAATGTTGGTGCAGGATGTGATGCGGTTGCCAGGAAGAGCAGACCATCGACATCTACACAGTGGGAAAGCACTTCATAAACCCTTAATACAAAGTTGAATGCACGTTTTAGAAGCTCAGCGGTGCAGAAACCACAGACACTGTAGAGATGTAGATCTGGTCAGATGAGTCGCCCTCCATGTTCCAGACGATGTTCACCAATGAACTGGTCCAGGTCTGAATGCTGTGGGGGCATTTGGGTGGCATGTTTGGGTCCACTTGTCACCCTACAGGGAAGACTGGCAGAGTTGTTCTGAACCTTCACCCTCATCCTGTTTTAAAGACGGCAGTCTCTTTTAGGATGACAGTGCCTCATCAGGGGTCCCTGGATGCTTTGATTAGTGTGAAAACGATGTGAATCATGTGCGATGGCGTTCAGTCACCAGATCTCAACCTAAGTGGACACCTGTGTGTCAGACGGACCCCCGCCATCAAAACACTGAATGAGTGAAAAATGACAGTCCATCCGTCCGGTCCAGAGTTACAAAGAGCTGAGGAAATTTTGCCGTGGTGCGCTGCTGAATCTGTTCTGGCAGCATGTGGCGACCCAGCACACCACTTTGTGTTGGTTTTCCTTTAATTTGTCACCCACCTGTGTGTTAGCAGCGTCTAAGCCCTCTGGTCAACTCACGGATACACGTCCAGACAGATGGTGTCTGCATACATCGGTCAGCATCAACGCATGTCACAGCTTCAGTTTTCCTCCTCTGTTCTGTTCTCTGAGACATTGAGAGGCTGTAATATACATGTTATGGTATAAAAACACACTGTGTTGATGTCTTTTAAATCCGATGCGTTGTGCTGCTGACACTGTGGGTCTTACATCATTCTCTCTCTTTTGGAGAATTTGGTTGCTGCAGTTTCTTTGAGCCTATACAAACTACACCTAACTCACTTTTCCACATCTTCTGTCACCATCTGTGACTTCTGTGTGACAGTTAAAATTTGCATTATGTTCTAATGAAGTTAACAGAACATTTCTAAATTGGATGACTGAGATCAGTGGATAGAAAGTTGGTCTGTTCCTGAGTAAAATCTGCGTGTAGCCACCGTTTCCTGCCGCTGAAATGCTCTGGACGTGGACTTCAGGAGCTTACAACAAGCTGGAGCAGCTGGACTAACTCATGTGTTGGTAGATACAGTGTGGGTCTCAAAAATACATTAAATGTCTCCAACACATCTAGAGATGGTTGTACTTGGAGCCTACTAAAGCAGACTGTAGATGGAAACTGATAAATGCATCCATCCTCCCCCTCAGACATCCGTTTGTTTCAGCATGCTATGGAAAACCTCCAGAGGCTGAAGCTCTGCTCCTGATAGGTCCGTCCGACTCCCACATCAAGCTGAAAACCATCAGCTGTCCACATGCATGTGTTGGCCTGGGCCTGGTGTCTACAGGATGGTTCCTGTTTTTGATTAGAGGGATCGAATGAGCAGTGCTGGTGTATATGTAGTGATGCCTGTACTCAGTGTGTTGCTCATTACTAACCTGCACATTTCTCCCCATCTGTCTTCTTTCTACCATTAGGGAGATGTTGGATCTTCTCGTGCCTCAACGTCATGCGACTTCCCTTCATGAAGAAGTTTAACATAGAGGAGTTTGAGTTTAGTCAGTCCTATCTCTTTTTCTGGGACAAGGTAAGGTATTCTGTAAAACCATTAGCCTCATGGGCTCCTTTTCATTTGTTGTTTGCTTTTCTTACATTTTTAACATTCTGGCAGGTGGATGTGTTTGTTGTTTTGCAGTTGGGATGGGACTATGTGTGTGTGCACATGTGTGTTAGTGCAGTGTTATTATGCAGCGGCCTACTCCTATACAGTCATTGTCCAGCTAAAACCCTCCTTTGTGTGCAGGGGTCAGGGCTCTTCCAGGGCCGACGTCACAGTGACACCCCTCTGAATGTTTTTATCTCTGTCTCTTTCTCTCTCCAGCCTTCGCTGTCACCACTTTCTGTTGAAAAGACATTTAAATGACTGTGGTCATCAGTGGAAGGATGTTCAGGAGGGCTTCAAAACTGAACTTTTCCTCCAGACTATTTTAAGATCCTGGTGAAACATTCACATTTAGACTGTGTTTCACTGGGATTTACATCAGTTTACATGTTTATCCTCGATGTGCACAGAGAACAATAAAAACCACACAGTAGTTGAGCAAGGATCACACTCACAACCTTGTTACCTTGGATCCTAATGTCTGCTGCAGACCAGAACCCAGGTGGTGCTGCTGATGTTGGAAGGGCCGAGGGCAGGTTCTGACTTTGGATGTGTTGATGCTATAAGTGCTTGTTACAGCACTTAGCGCTCGTTCTTGTTTTACATGCGTGTATTGAGAGTCCCGGGGGCTTTGTGTCGGCAGCACAGAGCCTAAATAGATCCACATTCATGATGTTTTCAGTGACTCATTGAATGCATTGAAATGACGTCGTTGTGGAGCCCACATGTCACCGACCAGGCCAGTGTGGCTCTGGGGAACACCGTTGCACTGATCATTGCTCTGTCTCTCAACCTACAGGGGGACAAACTATCACAATGATGCTTTGATGCATGTTAATGTTGTAACTACGTTCTCGCTGGTTGTAAAGGTGGTGAGCATTCAGACTAGAGCGAGAGGTGGAGGATGAGTCCTGGTCGGTGCTCACTGTGTTCATCAGTTTAGACAAGTAGCCGTCCTGCCATGAATACACCTGATGTCTTTGTGGCAGAAGTTGGAACGTTCGCTATGTTCAATATTAGTTTCAAACACATGAATGGTAAATGTTGCACTCCAGGAATATCCTGCCACCTCTGAGCCAGCTGCTTTTGACACTGCATCAGAGGTGTAGAGTTGCATCTGTTGGAGCAAGTCTGAAGCCTGCCAAAGGTTTGACGTCGGTTCTCAAGTCGCCCTCCGTGAGCAGGTTCCCAGGCCTTTGAATGTTCTTGTTCCTTTCAAAACTGATAGTAGTGTTGTGTTGCATAGCTGGAAGTCTTTCAGCGGTTTCAGTCGGATACTGGACGGCCGTGTGAGGTTCGTCTGACACGGTTTGGTTTAATTATTATTGTTCATCACAGGAAAGACTTTGATACCTGAATGGTTTTGGTTTGAAACCTCATGTACAATAAGGTTTTAGAGGTTGAAGTCTCAGCTGTCGTCACATGTTCACTTTTATGCCTGAAGTCTAAGTCAGATGTTCAGGTCTGCATTTCAGTGTCCTTACTATGTGTCTGCTGTGTTTGTGTGCTCTGCAGATTGAGCGCTGCTACTACTTCCTCCAGGCCTGTGTGGAGACGGCACAGAGGAAGGAGCCAGTGGACGGACGCCTGGTCCAGTTCCTCCTCTCCAACCCAACCAATGACGGAGGACAGTGGGACATGCTGGTCAATCTAATTGGTCAGTTCTCATCGCGACACAGTCGCAGTAACACAAAGTTCATGTGGAGTGATTGAATAACCGGATAACATTAACTGTTTGGTTAATGTTCTCCTAAAATCAAGGACCAGACTAAACTGTGCACATTGGTGTAACACCAGAAACCACTGCTTCTGTGAGGCTAGATTCATATTATGGTTTTAAACTGTCTGTCTCCAGAAAAGTATGGCGTCATTCCAAAGAAATGCTTTCCAGAGTCACACAGCTCAGAGGCCTCCCGCAGAATGAATGACATCCTCAATCATAAGGTACATTTACACATCTCTTTCGGCTCAGCCTCCCGTCGGTAGGTCATGTGTTTGACTTTAGTTTTGTGTTACAGCTGAGAGAATACTGCCTAAGACTGAGGAACATGGTGGCCAGTGATGCGACTAAAGCCGAACTGTCCGATGCTGTGGACACCATGATAGAGGAGGTGAGACTGTTTCTGGTTCATGTTGGTTACAGACCTTTTGAAGAGCATCATTTATGACTGTTTGATCAGTCAATAGTTAGACTGTGTGTATTGTAGATGTCTCTAATTCAGTTCTTCCATGTCAGCTGACATCACTGTTAGCCTTCGTTAAATAGGGTTTCTCATTACAGGTGTCTGCTATTAATCTGCAGATATCTACAGTGCACATACCTGCAGCTGAACTACGACTCATTTTACTTCAATTCTCAGATGTTACAGTTCAGTTCTGACTAGTTAGATTTGTAGTTCAAGCCATGTTTATCTCCCCTCATTTCAAGATATCTGCATGGTCTTTTTCAGATTCAATTAGAATAGATGCACGGAGTACAGGTACTAAGTCATCAGGTGGGGATAAACTTCAGTATAGACAGTGGATAAGAGATGGGATGTGTGCAGTATATACACAGTATGAAGCAGGGGTTGGGGGGGAGTGTATATCGGTGGACTAGGGCCAATCAGTGAAAGGGGACAGCTGAGGGCAAGATCCAGCTGTGATCCAGTATCCATACTACTATCTTATATAGTGTGCCAGGAGAATATGTAGTATGTCCCAATGCACAGTGTGTCAAATGGAGTACGCCAGAAATACCAGGAAGTCCAGTTACATCAGGTCGGACGTACCCAGGCCAGCGTGCCTCTGGTCATTTTGACTCACGTGTACACTTCTACTAGTATGTTGTGATGTTACATATTTGTATAAACGAGCCGTCAGACAGGTGGCAGCTCATGTCGTATTACAGTGGCGACGCTAAAAGTTTAAGGTGCATTACTGTGACGAAGGACTGTGTTATTATGCACGCTGCTTACAGCAGTGCATTTCTTGGGTGGGCAGCTGTTGTGCATATTTAAAGTAAAAAGAACAAGTGTCACACAAGGAAGTTCTGACTACTACAAATGATGCTGTTGATATCTGCCTTGTCTAAAAGTAGTCACCTTGAATTAGAGTGTGGACAGGGTGAAGTGATGGTCAGTAGCTACAGTGAGTAAACGACAGAGCTGGTCTTCTGGTCAAACACACTGCAACGCTGCCACCATAGCTGCTTGTGATGAGGTGTTCTACTGCCATGTTCTACCGAAGAACCACGTCTCTTATGAACACAGCTCTCATCTTCCTCAAACTCCTTGCTGAGGAGTTTCTTCTTTTTGTTTTTTATTTGATTTCATCCAGCACAGAGGCTACCATTACCTCTGCTGCTGTTGGGCCGATACGTAACAGGAAGCCTCATGGACCAGTCATAATGGCGTGTCACACATGTGCTGCTATAGTTTGACTCGTCAGAGCTGAATGGCGGATAGCCACAATGATGTTACAGTGAATGCTCAGGGGGCTTTTGGGTACATTGCATTTTCAGATTAAAAAACAACTAATTTGTTAAGAAGTATTGTGTCCACATAGTAGATAATGCGACATGTGTACGGAGCACTAAGGAAAGCTTTAATAGGCTGCGGTGTGTTGGGCCAAGCTGGGATGGTGGAGGTGTACTGTTCTCCTCTAAGCACAGTTTCTTCTAACAGTTTATTTAGTTCAGTGTCCTGTTCTAGTGAGTTTGTTGGCCCATGTATCTGGTAGCCCTGTCTCTAAGCCATCAGACAACCATGTTGAAGCTAAATGTCATTTTAACACTATTTCAAATAGACATTTTCGTGTTTGTCAGTGAATGTTTCTTCTGACTGTGGGACAGCGGGTGGAGCTGGTGGATCACACACAGCTGCTACACCCTTGCTGACATCCACTCATGCTTTAGGACCACAGGCAGACACCTGCAGTGTCTGAAACATCTACTGAGCCTCCCTCCTGACTGGACTGCTAGAAATGCAGCTTCATTCATTAGTAGTGTCATAACAGGCATGCACTGAAGAAGCAATAGATGCCTGAAGACACCGGAGGGAGATGAGCTTCCAGTAAGGCTGCCGCCAGTGTTTCATCTGGAACTGGTCGAATTTACAACAAAATCCAACTTAGTGGTTTGTCTGTGACAGCAGACGTGTGGAGACGTTCCTCGTTCAGTTCCTGCGTTTGGTTCCTGCCCTTCCATAGTTTAACAATACTTTGTCGGCTTACACTGCAGTTTGTTTCCATGAAGGAGACACAGAGAAGTTTGGGCTGATCTTGTTCAGTGATCCTTGAACAAATGCAAATTAGGTTTAGGTTTGACAGACAGGCTGCTGAACCAGGCGACACTGCAGCGTAGTACAACATAAAAATAAAAGAAAGTGTAAAAACGGTATGGCTGTTTACTCCACAAGATGTAAACCCACAAAGACAGTCAATGTACACTGCATGGGTCCATGAGAGAGCAGCTGCAATAGTTTAGTGGCGGAGGGATCAGAGATAAGAGACCCAGAATCCCTCCATACATGTGCTGCTTCCACCTAATTTAAAGGTTTTTAGAATCACTGCTCAAATGACACAAATGTTGATTTAACTTCATACCATTGTTCCATTTGTACCAGAAGAGGGAGCTGTCAAATAAAACATAACTGAGATCTGGCCAGAAGGGATCTCTAGGAGCTGCTGCATGTATTCTGTGTTTAGCTTTAATGGAATAATTAAATAAATGAAGCTCAGGTTACAGCTCTAATAACTTCAGTCGTAATGTAGCAGTTTTATCCACTTTATGACTTTCAATAAGTGTCAAAAGTCCATCTTACAAACAGGAGGGGTTAAATGTAGTGTTCTTTATCGTCAAGTGTCTTAAGATCGTGTCATTATATTCCTCCACCGTTCAGGGTTTAGCGTCACATTAATGTAGCGCAACATGCTTGAACTGCATCAGTGGCTCCAGAGCAGCAACATACATCAAACCATTTAGTACTGACACATGTGGACCAGAGAGGAAACCGTGCTGCAGAATAAACATGAGTCTGACCACATGCAGGCGTAGGTAGCAGCAGCTCTGTTCTTCTTATAAGGCTTCAACACTTCAGTCTGCAAACACATGACAACATTGTTTTTATGGCGTTGTTTTTTCTTATTGTGTTTAAATGTTTTCCATCCTTTTCTGTGACAGCAGAACGCTCATCTTCTGTTGTGTTTGTTTGTTTTAATGCTGCATGTTTACCATAAATACATGTGAGTAGTGTGGCCACGTCATTATAAGCAACAAATAGAAACGTGCACGCTGCTGCAGACCTCACAGTGGTGAAGATAGCCATCTTGTTTATGGAACAGTCGAGCAAGACACATTCGCCTCCAAAACTAAAATCCAGGTAATCGGCTTTAACGGACAGGTGAATATGTGCACGTAAACAATCACGTGCACACCGTGTAATGAGCACAACACGTGCTATGTGCACACATTCTGCCAGTGAAAAATGCAGCCATGTGCCCCATGTTGTGTACGGCAGGTTTGTAGGTGTGAAGCTTCTTTCAGGCTTCCTGTGTGTGAGGGGCCAGTCAATCAGCCTCCCATTCAGGCGATCGCACCGCACAGCGTCTGGTTAGCAGCCTTTGTTGTCAGCTGCTAGCTCGCCGCCTGCTTGTTTAAACAGTCGCCTGTATCTCAGAGTGCCTCCATGGACGGCCAGCCATCGCCACACACGTGACTCGTACATACACTAACGTATGTTGTGCAACAGTGGAGGCTGCTCCCGCTGCACTGTTTGTTTGTCCACCTGGAGGTGGTTTGTTTTGTGAAGCTCCGTTCTGTCACGGCCAGCGGTGATGGAGCGTTGGGTCATGTCTAGAGAACAGCCCACATTCAGAGGGCCGCAGTGTCCAAGGATGCTATTACAAGTACATTTAACCTGCAGTGTTTTAATTATAGTCTGTCATTAATGTTTAACAGTTAAATCCTTAGTGGGTATGTTGTTTTAAATCCCAGTTACTGAAATCATGAAGCCTTTCCATGTCTTTGACCAGTAGTAAGTGATGTGAAGTTATATCATAATTACAAGCTGAGCTTTTTAATTACATTACACTTTCAAAAATGTGATCCCTTCAGATCTCACATAAAAGACTGTAATGTGTATTTTAGGTCAATTTATCATTTATAACGTGTCAGCTGAATCTGAATACGTCAGTCTGCTAAAATAATATCCTGGGATCAAGATTCTCATTACGATGAAGGCTAGTATGTCGGGCGTTCGTGTTGGATTTTCTTTTGCTGGAAGCTTTGCGGTTGTCCGACTCAGGCAGACTCCACATGTAGCACCGGGACAAATTGGAAAACTAAATGTTATCATTATCAGCGGAAGTAATTACTGCATGATGTCCGTAGAAATGTAAATATCGTGTCTGAATGATTATTCCCTCAAGCTGATCAACAGAATCATGTTGCTAACAGCTTCTTTAACCAGGAAATTTGCATGTCGAATGTCTGAATAGCTTTTTAACAATCCTACATCATTTTATAGTGATGAACAAATGGCCAATAAAACATTTGCACATGAAAATATGTTCTTATTATGTACAATATCACCAAAGTCAGTCTAAAAAAATGTCTTCTAACCCCTTTCAAATCATGCTGCCAAATGAATCTAAATCACATTTAAAAGGCCTGTTTGATAGCTTAAGTGGAAACAGATCGGTGCTGGATTTATTGTGAACTTACATCATATTTTTATTTCTCTTTGTTGTGCTGGCTGTAAGCTGTGTGGTCCCAAACCATCAACATGACAAGTTGCTCAGGTCTGAAGTCTGACTCGCCTCCAGCCTCCATAGCAGCGTTAGCATATTAGCTCTGTAACTTGTGACTGATATGACTGACTTCTGATTCACGACACGCACATCTGACGAGTGTCACAAGCTCAGAGCCTGTCAGTCAGGAGCTGTTTCCATTACAGCGTGTGCTCGTATTGTACTCGTACGAGGCATTGCTTTATTTGTGTTGTAGCAGAGCACTTTAAGAACTGTTTGCGCAGATCAGGTTTACAAATAAATTGGTGATTTCACAGATCATGAAACGCATGTCCACAACTGTGTTTGTGGATACGAGCGCCTTGTGTATTTGTAGGCTTACGTATGTTGGTTTTCTTGGACTCCTGCTGATGGGAAGCCAGTGTTTCCTCTACATGTTCACATGCGTTTGCATCTATGCGTGCACATGTGTTTCTCAGGATCAAAGTGCCATGTCAGTCCTGCTTTGGGGTGTGTGGAGGTGATGCTGTCCACTCTCCCTGCGTGGCGGCTGTGATGGTGTCCTGGTCTTCGTCACACCGGCCCCACGCTCGCTCCCATGACAGGAGCCGGGGTCAGCGTCTCTGCTTCCACTCACTGTACCCCAGGTGCACTCCGTTTAAATCGGCCGCTGTGCGTGTCAAGAATCTATTGTTGTTCTTAACACCGGTTGGGCACATTCACTTAAACCAAGCGCGTAACATTTATCTAAGAGGCTGGGCGACAGAGGCTGAACCCACTTCAGCTGCACCTGCAGTCACAGCGGCACGCCGCGGCTGTTTGTCTTCAGAGACCGTCAGGATGACAGGATCCATGCGTGCTCCACGGCAGAGACCATCGGTTCAAGTTTCAAAGCCGGGCTGCTCTTTCATGCCGTATCGGATGTGCGCCGCTGCTCCTCTTCTATCACTCGTGTGGACAAACGAAGGCCCAATCACTGGAAACTGAACATACACATGCAGCTCTCCACACACATGAAACGTACACAGATGGTATCCCTCACGCCACGACTGCAGCCTTTCCATGCTCCATTGCGTCATGGAATTAGAAACACCATGTGCGGCTCTGGTCTTGGCTCTGGACTGCCAGTGATTCTTCAGACAAGTCTAATTTATGAGACAGCCATCAACTGGCAGAGGAACCTCCTCGCTGTAGCTCACAGGCCCGCTGCTGCAGGCTCTTGGCTCCCCGGTTTGTTGCTCGATGTGGGTGGGTTCCTGCCTATGTGTCATTGTTCGGGGCCACAGGAACAGCCAGCGCAGAGTGGTCCACTTACATTTCTAGAATTTCTCTGCACAATTGGTGGAATTTAACAATGGCCACATGTGTTGCATGTTTACTAAACATGGAAGTTTAATCAAAACCTCACTCATTTTTATCCAAACTGTTTGCATGGTGTCATTTGCTTACACTCACAAGTCCAGCTTCTAGACAATAGTTAGAAGTTCCCTCAGAGGCGCAGTGAGGCGCATGGTTTGCCTCAATTTGGCATCAATTGAGTGAAAGCCAGTTATTGTGTGTTTTGAATATCTGAGCCACATGTTTAATTTGTACATCATTACCATGGCTTTAAAAAGTCTTAAACGATTTGTATAAAAAGCTAAAATTAACTTGTGTATTTTTCAAAGCAAGGTTAAATTCAATCTTCCTTTTCTTCTGTTGAGTCTTTATTAATGTTAGAAACTAGTCAGTCCGTGACGGGTGTACAAGCTGTTCCAGTGGGTGGTACAGTCTGCAGCAGGTGACCGATGCTCACGAAGTCGCTCCTTCAGTTTTAGCCTGACAAACTAAATCAGCTCAGAGCTTACACACAACTACACTCTCGCCTGCCTCCAAGTCTGAGCTGGGCAGCTTAGCGGGTGTGTATTGTCTTAGATCGCCATTCATTTGACAGGCAAAAGCAAAAACTAATAACTTTATGTGTAAGTCACTTTCAGGATTTCACGTAGGAGGGTCAGTACACTTCAGGTTTAGTCAGGTGTCTGTTATTTATAGTGCTCGTTTTACACAACAGACTGTGACACAAAATCCATCCATCCATTATCTATACACCGCTTAATCCTCACTAGGGTCGCGGGGGGGCTGGAGCCTATCCCAGCCGACTTAGGGCGAAGGCAGGTTCACCTGGACAGGTAACCAGTCTATCACAGGGCTACACTTAGAGACAGACAACCAAGCACACTCACATTCACACCTACAGACAATTTAGAATCACCAATTAACCTCAACATGTTTTTGGACTTTGTGGGAGGAAGCCGGAGAACCTGGAGAGAACCCACGCTGCACGGGGAGAACATGCAAACTCCACACAGAAAGATTCCGGTGGCCCCACCGGGGCGCGAACCGGCAACCTTCTTGCTGCGAGGCAACAGTGCTAACCACTGCTCCACCCTGCAGCCCGTGACACAAAATGCAACCAAATAAAGAAATAAGATACCAAACAAGTGTAAGAATTAAGGTTAACACTGTACAAAACTATACAAAGTGCATATTTATTTCTGACATATTTTCTCTCTTTATTTGCTGGACTTTTGAAGCAAACTGCTGGTGAATCTTTGTGCAGTGTGTCCTGCATTCAGTGACGCTGTGTAGGAAAAAGAGGAGGGCTGGAGTCTGGGTTCTGAAGATCAGGAGAATGCCTTGCTCAAAGACACGTCTTGGTTTTTCCATACTGTGTGTTGTGATGTGTTGCCTCCTTAGCGTTCGTCTCTCCGGTAACTCCAGGGGGTTTGTTTGTTTGGCTCACGTAAAACAAATAAACACGCAGAGCGATGGCAGCCCATCAACACTGGAGCGCATATGCTATCAAACATTAGCCCCAGTTAGCCCGAATAGCGTGCAGCCAGTCAGCTCATTGTTTACAGCGAGACATGCAAACTGGCCTGTGACAGAACCGAGACAGGCCTGGGTGGACCCACCGCTGGAGCCGGAGGAGGCCAAGACAGGCTGCATGTTAACAGACTCCATCGTCATCCTCTACAACAGCTGGATCCTGAAACATATTAGCAGGTCAGATGTTTAGAATATTAAGATATGAATGACATGGCTGCTGAAGGTATAATCTAAACACGAGTCAGGTCCTGCAGACTTAGGGATAACGCCTGTTGGGTAGTAGAGGACTGGAGATTTAGTCTTGAGGTTCTAGGCTCAGATTATTGGAAAGTCTAACCTGAAAATGCAACCGTAATGTATTTGCTGTCTCCAGATGTTGACTGTGAATTATTAGAATTAAGCAAAGTAAATTCCAACTTAGACTGGCAGACACGCTGTGAAACTGTCCAATCAGGCACATTCCATCGAGATGCGATCCGCAAATACAACCAAAGACAATTAAATATGTCGGGGTGCTGTGGTGTTGTACTGTTTAGTCCCTGTTCTCCCCTGTAGCTCCCTGTCAGTCACATCTGTCCGTCACTGAGGCGACAGGTGGTTCAATATTGATCCTGCCCTCATGTCACTGGCACTGTTTATTCTCTGGCTGAGACTCAGTCGGCCCAGCTTTCTCTCACACGTTCTTTATTTGACTTGTCGGTGCGATGAGTGGGCCCAGGGAGGACCTGGCATCAGGGCTTACAGTATGTGAAAGAACAACTGTAAAGCGAGTGGAAAGGTTCAAAGTCACCGAGAGGAGCAGAGGTATTACTGGAAGAGAGACACCAGAAGGATGGATGAAGAAAATGGGGCGAGGTCGAGAGGCAGCAGAGGTGTCTCGTAAAGGTATCGAGGGCATCTGGGCAAACAGAGCAGACGAGGGGACGGACACTCTGGCATGTCTTCCTGTTCAAACACAGGAGCTGAACTTGGAGATGGGGTGAAAGGGTTGAACAGATGCCTCTGTTGACTCAGCTCATGTGTGTATTTTTGTGTATGTCTGCACTTTTGTGACTTTACGCTTCTCTGTAATGAAGAAGGAGGCTGTTTGTTTGAGTAAGCCAGGCCTGAATTTATGCATTTTCTGTGTTTGTCTCTGTGCGAGTGTTACTGGGTGAGAATAGAAGGCTTAGTGGGCTCAGTGTCTACTTAACCAGGAGCAAGAATGTCATCTTTATGTAGGGCGACTTTAATATGTGTTGACTAAGCACCAGAAACGGCTGCCATAGCTGCTACAGTTCTCCAGGCCCGGCCAAAAATAATCCCCCTTCAGCTCTATATTCAGCCAGACAGAAGGTTAATTTCTCTGGATATCAGCAGAAGTAGTCAATAAAAATTCAGCATGAAAGTCGGCTGGAAATTTGTCCCCTCTGACATCCACAGTGGAAGCAGTGAGAGTGATGTTTTGCTGCTCATCTACGCTCTGAGCAGACCTACTGTACATGTATGTGTGCGTCCAGTTGAACCCGTTTATCAGCGTCTAGCCGCACTGCTTTCATCTACCACCAACAATGGTCTGTGCTGCATCTTAATTTCTCAATCCCTTCTTCGATAGGAAAAGCATGTGCAGAGTCCTGGGAGAGGAGGGCTGAGGATGGGAGAGGGGAAAGGGGGAAATTCCAGAGATAGCTGTATCAGAGGTTAGATGGGCCAGATTGACAGCCAGCCCAGTCCAAACAACCCGATCTAGCCCACAGGAACTCAGTCTGAACTTCAGCGCTGCAGGAAGACACGCATGGTGGAGGGGGAAAGGGTGTGCGGTGCAAATGGTCGGATAAGGAAAGATGGCTGGGATGGAGGCTGTGGAGGGAAAGTCTGGAACATTGAGAGGTCCAGCTACTGATGAACGAGTGTATGTGAGGACAGACAGGAGGTGGAGGGTTAGAAAAGTTCATGTCAGCAGTACGAGAGCAACAACAAGACAGTAAATATATTCACCTCTCAGTTTGACTCTTGGTGGTTCCATTCGCTGAACGTGAGTCAGTCAGATGTGCCGCATGTCTACAAAGATAAGCTTCTGCTACCTGCAGTGCTCAACATGAGCTCAACATGAAGGTGTCACGTCTTAGTGCAGTTCTGTAAAGACGCCGGCCGTCTTTGTGCTCTGTAGGTGTTCCGGGTGGCCAGTGTCTGTCTAGGCAGCCCTCCTGAGACCATCTGTTGGGAGTACAGGGACAAGGACAAGAACTTCCACCGCATGGGCCCTCTCACCCCCCAGGAGTTCTACAGGGAGCACGTCAAACCGCTATACAACATTCAGGACAAAGTGAGTGACCCCACACACACAGCAGATAAATACAACTGGTCTGTTCGGCCTCTGAGCTTGCGTGTACCTTGGGATCCTTAGGTCTGCCTTGTAAATGACCCGCGGCCCCAGAACCCCTACGGGAAGCTGTACAGTGTGGAGTTCCTGGGGAACATGGTTGGAGGTCGCAGCACGCTGTACAACAACCAGCCCATACAGCTGCTGAAGAAGGCTGCAGCAGAGTCCATCAAGGAGGGAGAGGTAGGCCGGGCCCAGTGTGCACGCTGTCTATGTCTGCACATGGAACTGATGAATCTGAACGTGTTTTCTCTCCACCCCTCGTAGGCAGTGTGGTTTGGTTGTGATGTCGGGAAGCATTTCCACGGCAAGCTGGGCATTAACGACATGAATGTGTGAGTATATTTCAGTGGGCGGTTAATGAGGGAATTATGTGCTTAAAAGGCTTTTCATACTTTGTCAAGCTGTTGAAGCTTTGCATCAGCTGAAGATACACTGGAGTACAGTTCACTCTAATGTACATACGTGCAGCTGAGTACTGTTCAGACTGTCTGTCCTTTTAAAATCATCAGTTTTCTTTGTTTCGGGTCTCCTCCTGAGCAGACCAGTGTCGCCTCGATAAGCTGGCCGTCTCTCCACAGAGGAGAAGGGGCTTGTCTTTCCTCTTCAGGTGCAGCAGCGTCTGGCTGAGCTGCTGGCGCCAGGCTTAAATTTGCCCGCTGAACCAAACCAGCATGATGCCGAACGTCTGCTATCATCTGGGCTGAAACTCATCTTTCAGACAGATCGCTCCTTGTGTCAGTAGATTATAACTGAAACGAGGCTGAGGCTTAATGCAGCCTCATTTCTGCAATCAGGCTCAAGATGGAAATGAAAAGCTGAACTGTCTTTTAGCAAAACCCCAGACCTCTCAGGGCAGCACATTTGGTTTTTATGGTCATCACATCTCTCCTGCACCAGAAATAGATTGGAGGACCACTGAGGTCTCATGCAGACAGTTACCCGCGGGCTGACAAAGACTGTGCATGAGTGTCTATGTGGAATCACGGCTGGATTTTAAGCTTCTTTTTGTCAGCAGGAAGTGAAAACGTTCTTTTGTCTGTGTGTTTGATTCTGTTTGTGTGCATGCAGGTTCAACCATGAGCTCGTGTTTGGAGTTTCGGTGAAGAACCTTTCGAAGGCAGAGAGGCTGATATACGGCGACTCTCTGATGACCCACGCGATGATCCTCACCGCTGTCACAGACAAGGTACGCTCACACACCCCACGCTGCAGGTACACAACTGTTTGGTAAACTCGTGTATACATGCAGCGGTATACAAACTGACCAGCAGAGGTACACACATTCAGTTTCCCAGGGGTTTGGCATGAAAGTCTAGCTGTGTGTTTACACTGCTTTAATCCGCTGCAGTTTTTCATAGTGCTGTCAATTTCCCCCTTTGTAAGTAACCCCAGCTGTCAGGACACTTTCTCTCCTCTCGCCTCCGATTCTCACTCTTATCTCCCCATCGTCTGTCTCTGGTTCTCCCTCTCAGGATGGGAAGGAAGGCTATGAGAAGTGGAGGGTGGAAAACTCCTGGGGCGATGACCGTGGGAACAAAGGTAACCCCAACACACCACTCGTACTTCCAGTCCTTATCTTTTTCCTTTCAATTTAACCCGTAATGTAACCAGCAGAGTGTGTTTTAACCAGCCGCCAAGGCGCTGTGAAACGGGCTGATTAGTCTATTGTGTTACTGACTGTTCGCTGGTAACCTCTGAAATAGCTGCTTTCACCTGGATGTGGTCTTGAACTCATTTCCAAACACTGTCCTTCCAACAAAGCCATCTGGTCGGGTTATAAACCAGCATTTTCGTGTTTGTATCAGCTGAATTAAGAACAGGATTACACACAGAGGTTCCCCTGTGTTTCTGCTTTATGAACTTGTAATTGGCTGTGTCCTGTTTCATAAAGACTCGGGGACACACAGGCACAGCGGACCTTCTAGTCTTCTCTTTGTTTTGTTTCTCTGTGCCTCTGGGAACAGTCGTAGTCACTGAGTGAACTCATCCCTCAGACCAACAAGTAGATGCAGATCACACAGCTTACTCCAAAGATGTGTTTCTACCGGCACGTCTTCTCTCAAAACTGTCTGCAAACAATTGCTCTTTTGTGTAGCGATTTCTGCAGTTTTGGCTGAGCAGCTAAATAGAATTGGACAGAGCAACAGAGCAGAACAGCAACTGCAGCATCCTCCGTGTGGACCCTGTGTTGCCAGGACTGTTCTGCTCTGCAGGCTTGTGGATCCGGTGTCCAACAAGTCAGACACAAATGGGGAAAATGTGCACAGATTCACTCCGGTAACGAGAACGATATTCTATACAACACATTTCTGTAACGAAGAAGACATTAAACCACAGGGTGTCAAACCAAGCAGACGGAACAAATAGAAGAACAAAATAAAGTAATGCATGTAATACAGCAGATCAGCAGAGCAAAGGATATAAAGAAGAACATCATGAAGTCAACAGAAGCAGCTGGGAGAATCTCAAGGATGAATGAAAGTGTCTGGTCTAGTTGTAAAGAAGACACTGGTGTGGGTCTGAGATCCTCTGGGAGAAGCTCCATGGCTCCACGGCTCCACCACCTCTGATGACAGCAGCTCTATGACTGATGAATATGACTGTCTTAGATGCTGGGCTTCGGCACTGTTGCAGGTCATAACTTCATGGTACAATAGTGACGTTAGACAGTTACAGAGGTCCAATATGAGTTTATTGCAGAGCACATTTCATACAAAAGGGATGTAGAAGTTTTTGAAAACAAACAACAACCCAGTAAAATGCAGCCATGTGTTTTCAACCTTAAGCTGCTCTCTCTAGCACACTGATCAGCAGCAGGAACTTTTGAACCGGACAGTTGTTTTTTAGTGGTCACTTGTTTTTTTTTTGTTTTTTGTTTTTTTCAACCACAAACTCCAAACGAACTTAACAGCCTGAGTCGCTGTTGCATGAACGAGCAGCGAGACACTTGGATGCTTCAGGGAGAAAATGTCAACTGTTTGTCATTAAGGAGGCAGCGTTGCCCCTGACGACACAGCAGGTCCTCTGCCCCAGACTGCTGCTGGGATTCCCCTCAATCCTTTCATCCTCGTCTCTCATCTTCACCGACCCTCTCTCTCTCTCCTCCGTCTCTCAGCTCCACATTCCGCTGCAAATTATAGGAGAGTATTTCAGGTCAGTCATGCATCGTCTGGCAGCGCACACACACTCAGCGCAGGATGTACACACTGACAGGCACACACACACTCACAATATTTGCTTGAACCCACAAACCTTAGTGACTGTTGGGAAAACATGTGAAAACCCCTCAGTCAAATCAAATGTATTTCACGCATATCTTATTCCATAAACACGGGCAGATGGGGAGGCCAGGGCCCCAGTCCGTCTGCAGCCAAATTAATAAAGGTTCCAGAACAACAGTTTGAGAAGTGGAGTTCACTGGGGAATCCGGGGGCTTTGTTTGTTCGACCAAAGCTGAAGGGGGAAGAGGCAGAAGCAGTGAGGAGGAGAGCGATGGAGCTCAGAGAAGATGGGCTGCAGGTAGAGTCGGTCAGGAAGAAGCAAACACAGACGGGTAGACGTCGAGGTGGTTCTGGAAAACGGACAAAGATGTGAAGATTAGTGGTAGAAAGAAGGAGCAGAGAGGCAGAGTGGAGTGTGTTTATAAGGTTTGTGAAGGCTTAATGGCTCCCTTTAGGCCCTTGAATTTCTTTCCTAACCTTGAAGAGTTTCTCATGAGAGGTTTAACTTTCTGTTTCCCCTCTCTAAGCCCTCCCTGAGCCGCTGTTATGGCCCTGCTCACTCCACAACTCATACTTTTACGCATTTCAAGACAAACATTTGGCAGCGCGCTCTGAGGGTTTTATGTTCAATGTGAAAACACGTTAGCCCCAAGGTGACTCCTTAACGTTTGTCGTGATTTGTGTTTGAGCCCTGAAATAGTTTGACAGGGAGAGTGGCTCACTTCACAACAATCTTAAAGCCTTCTTTCTCGACTGATTAAAGCTGCAGAAGGTAGAAATTAGGAGGAAATCATTTAAAAACTAGCAGCTGGTGCCTCTCCTGTCTGTTCTAAGCTCCTCCCACATTACCTGCATGCACCTCAGACACAGAGACAGTCCAGATGAAAGTCAACATTCATTCGCGGCTTCACCCAGGATCCAGACTCAGTTTCTCAGGTAAAGGTTCCCCATTGCTCCGTTGTTCCACCACATCTTGGTCCTGCTACAGACCCTGCTGGTATTTATACCGTTCCACCTGCTCTGTGTGAGAACACTTGTGATTGGCTGAAATCTAGGGAGGAATCTTTGCCTCTTGATGCCAAAAAAATGCTGCTTATCCCCTGCTGCCTTAATTTTCATGGTCTTGTGTACCAAGCTTTGCATAATGTACCATTATTTGGTCAAAATCTAGATCTGACAAAACACCAGTAAAACTAAGTGTTTCCATCAGCTTTGGTAGTACTTGGATTGTAGTTAGCAAGTATTGGCATGCTGGACACCAAACTAAGCTGATAAGCATTATAATAAATACATCTATTGTGAGCATGTTAGCATTGTTAGGGTTTAGTTGAAAACACCCCTTTTGATCAGCTGGCATAGCATTCCAAATAGAATACTTTGTTCCTTTACTTTAAGTGTGTAGTAATGCTGCCTTTACGAAGTATGTACTGTTTCATAAAGTATACGTACAGTGGAGACAAAGCGTCATAACATGGCGTCTGCAGTTTATATCCATCACAGTGTTTGGTGCACAAAGAGCTGTTTGTTGGTACCGTGGAGTGTGTCGTGTGCTGCTCAGAGGATTGTTGGTCACCATGGAGGGAAAAGCATGCTGGCTCACACACTCCAAACTCCAACTGGACCTAGTGTTGGTACCTAACTGCATTTAACATACTGTGTACTGGGACAAACCCACTACTCTTCTGGAGTACTTTGTGCTCCGGTAGTTTGGGTGTCTGAACGCACCGCCAGTCTGTGGTTGGGCATTTAGCTGCTGGGTTCAGTTTGGATTTGGAGAGTGACAGAAAGGTTTTGATGTGTTTCATTAGAAAATGAAGGAACGTCTGTGTGTCCGTCGGTTCTTCATCAACTGTTCATCCGTTCTATTCAACCCACTGCTGCTGATAAATACACCAGAGTGTCCAGGTTGAGGTCGTGATTGGTTCTCATGTTTTCACTGAACGTTTTCTGGCTTTACAACAGTTTCCTCAACAGGCCTGTGACTGGCTGCTTTGACAACATCTCTATGAAAACCATGTCTCCTCTATTGTTGTGGGTTTAAATGCAAGATGGCGACTTCACACCCTTTAGCTTCCACTGCATCGGTCTGTCTGAGACGAGACAGTCAGTCAATCCCTGAAAACACACACACACACACACACACACAATGCCACCCAACACGCAGCTTCCAGGAAGCTCACATCAACACACACATGGATACCACAGTGAGAACCAGGCAACGTGCCATCTAAGATCTGCGTACTTGGAAGAACACAGATACACAACACACACGCCATCCAGTGCGTTGTTTTGAACCGTGGCACGTTGCTGCGGTCGCCCTGACGTCTGCGATAAGTCGACCTGGCGGTGGGAGGGAAGCCCTCGTTAGCTCTGAGCACATGACGAGGGGAAGAAGAGTCGCAGCGAAAGGTGCTATCAGGGAGAAGAAATGAGCCGAACCCAGCTCTGGTTTCAGCTCTAATCAAGCCTCCATGTGGGTCGGCTCAGGGCTCGGTTTGAGCTGCTCTGGTTTCATATAGCTTTTAGCCGTTATTTATGTAGAAGACACACGCCCAGACATCTTTCATTTAATTAATCATTTCAGGATGGGGCTTCGTTCCGTCCAAACGGGGATCATGCTATCCCAACATCCCCTTCCGTCAATCTCTGTTCAAGGTTCTTTCATAAACCCCCAGATTTGGCCTCGTATGCCTACAGACAGAAAGGGAGGGGAGCAGACAGACACAGTTTGGTCTGATCAGGGTGGTGTGCAGAGCTGATGGCACAGCCGTTGAATGAAGCCGTGAACAACTAGAGTTTAGTGGTGAACGGTGCTTAAAGGGAGTAAAACCTGCAGCAAAGCACGGGGGGGTTATTGGGTTGGACGTTCTTGAACAGAACCGATCATCTGCTGCTAATTAAAATAGTAATTAGTGACATAATGTGTTCCAAACTCAGAAGGATGCATTGTGATGAACTGACAAGCTGACTCTGGAGGAAAGGCATGCTGACTGAGTGGATACGTTCCTCTGTGATGGAAATGTTGTGCTGCTCTATGAAACATCCTCCAGGAATATGAAGTTATGTTTTGTGTGTTTTTATTTGTTTATTTACCACGTTAAGGTGTCCGTGTGGTGCTCTATAAATGCTAGAGGACTTACCTGAGTCACTGCAGTATTGCACCTTGCTCATGTGTAGCACAGACTGGATGTCTGAGTGGTTCAGGTGAGCTGGTGGTCTCCAGCTGGATCTTAATATGCAGATTTTTTTACTTTTAAGCTGCCTTGTGTTGTTTTCCATCTAGAAGATTTCCCATCACCTACACAATTAGTGTTTTCAACCTATAATCCAGGAACTGGCCTTTAGTTTTAACATTTTAGGAGCTTGTCATCACACAGGATGAAACTGAAACTTTTGAACCTCCTACCGATCTGGTGCCTTAGTTTGCTTGTCCTGGTGGTTTTACAGAAGCCCAGTGTTGTGCTGGAAGGTTTCTCTCCCCAGACCTCTAAATGTTTCATCTGTCTGTAGGTTACCTCATCATGACGGATGACTGGTTCTCTGAGTACGTGTACGAGGTGGTGGTGGACAAGAGGTTCCTCTCCCCCGAGGTCCTGGAGGTGATGCAACAGGAGCCCATTGTACTTCCTGCCTGGGACCCGATGGGAGCCCTGGCGTAACTACAGGAATCCAGGTTTTAGCCCCAGCCTCTGGTCTATTTGACTCCGCCCTATTCCTCGGCTGCTTTTACCTCTCCAATATCTCCCTGACACCTCCTTCCAAACAGCCTGTTCTTCTAGAAAAATAATAAAGATTTTGTTTTTTTACTGGACTGCTTGTGTATTTCGTCTCTTTATTTCTCTGTTAGAGTCGAGGTTTATGAAAAACCCCTCAGCGCCTCGACTTGACCCCTCACAGTCAGCTGATGTCCTGTGTACAAGAACTTTATTTAATGAGGCCAGGTGAGATGTCGCCTTCATACATGAAGGCTTCCTGAGTTCCAGGCCTGGAAAGCCCATCGGGGTGGCTCCACATTCTGATCAACGTTATGTTTTGCAGCATCTCTCAGCCCTCGAAGCTTCCTGAGTGCAGCAGATAGCCACATGAGGAACACACCGAGTTAAAAACTGTAACCAAATCAGTTTTACATCCATTCCAGATGTCACTACTCTGACCCACCCTGTGTGCTCCAAGGGCCTGGAAACTGGAAAATATTCCTAGTATGAAGGTAGAAGTTTTCACTGGATTCTTTAAACATACCAGAGTTATTTATCCATAAACAGTCTGGTGGTTGAGAGCGGCTCAGGTGGGAACCTGGTTGATTTATATGCAGGGACTCTCGCCTCAGACGAGGCTTAAAGTGCCGTCTGAACCAGGAATGTGGTTTATATACTAATACATGTTGCACAAGGGGTCAAGACTGCCGTTTATTATTTCTAGATTAGATTAAAGTTTGTGCATGTTTTTACTGCTCCAGAATAACATCTTGTACATGAACAGCAGTGATTTAGTCCCAGAATAACATTTTCCAGTAACACACAATCCCCTCAGAACTTCCTGTTTTTGCAATCAGCTCGGTGTAAACCAGATCCGAGGCATAGGTGCGCATGCATCCACGACTTGTTATTACATCTCCAGCCTGTATCCCTCTGATTGGGTATCCAGGAATGTTAAAAGCAGGAAAAGGTTGCCCTCGCTCCTTTCTGCACTGAGCGCCGTGTTGCTGTGCCAGGTGAAAGTCCAGCCGCTTTCTGCGCAGACGCTGCAATCGCTGCTCGCTCACGTTTCTGCTCTTCCTGCTGTGAAACTCTCCTGTCAAGGTGAGGAGGACCTCTGACCTCCAGCAGCTGCTCTGGTCGGTGAGTTATTGCTGATTGTGCTCTGCAGTGAGCTGCTCAGCCACAGAAAGCCCAACCAGTGCTGCACTTTGGCCGACGGTGGGAAGGAGTCCAGGCTGTGGAGGCTCTGGTTTGGGTGATGAGGAGTCATTTCACAGACTCGCAGTAACTCCTGGTTTTTGTGATGTCTGCGTGTTTCACATTTACTGTGTGCTGGAGACAAATTAGCATCAGAACAATCCAATGTGAAGGTGAAGCCTCCTACATCTCGTACATATCAGCCTTTTTCAACTTGTGTTCTCATCTTGTCCTCGCTGATCAGCTGCTCTGCCCCGTGCCTGGATTCTGTTGGTCTTTATCTGCAGCTTTCCTTTGGAATATGCTCCTCCTCTGCTTTCAGAGTCCTTCCTTCTGTTTCATCCATACCTACTGGATGTTACATAGGTTGTGTTCTGTGAATCCTAACAGCAGTGGAGTAGTTCTCAAGTGGTTTAACTGCTGCTAGATTGCTAACATGTCCAGCACTTTCTTCCCTCAGAGGAATACTATTTTCTTTTATCTGGGTTTCATTTAGAGGTGTGTATGTCGTAGCTGCCAAATCCTCCGCTTTCACAATATGTTCCAGAGGAAATGGGACGTTATCTCTCTTACTGTAGACTTTCACATCTCTGATTTTACATAAAGTGCCTTGTAGGTCTGAGGGTTTATCTGCATGAGTGTATTTAAACATGACAGGTAGCTGCCTACACACCAGGGTGCTGCAGGAACACAGCAGGTGAAGCAATCCTGCAAATACGAAGCCTCGAGGGCAATAAAATGAATGTATTTAGTGAGATAACAGGCATGGAGGGCAACCCGTCATTTGTTCACCCTGAGTTGGCTGTTAGTCTGCTCAGTTCAGCTCCTTCACACAGCTCTGGGCTCCAAGTTAAAAACAGGCTTGTTTTCTGGTTCTTGAATCACCATGAAGAATCACAAAAAACTCATAACTCAGGGGCTGCATGTAAAATACTGAGCGGCTGATTTTGTCACGCGTCCAGAGACTGATAATAAATCTTCTGCATCTGGCCGGTGACTGTGTTTATGTCAGGACTAATAAAAGCGATTTTTCTTCCATTTTCCGACTAATGTGGGTTTATCAGACAGCCAATCAGGGCGCAGCAGGTTTATGATGTCACAGGTCATTTTCATCAGCAGTCCATCCCGATAATGAGCGGAGCCATGACTCAGGTAAACAACTACACCTGTGCTCGGGCCAGGAGGGTGGCTGCTGCTGTTCAAATCTCCAGAAAAAATCTCTGCTCCTCACTTTCTAATGTTAGTTTAAGGACAGAAAAGGAGTCCAACACTCAACACAACAGCCCTCCGAAGAAAATACAGGGTCTGTGAAATAATAATAAAATAGTCTGTCAATTAGCTTAACTGTCAAAATATTAAACAGTGAAATTAAAAAGATGAAAGCTTAATCTATTATAATAAAAAGCAGAGTGAACTGATCCTCTGTTGGTTTTACATAATCCAGTTATATCCAGTTTGATCTCTGGAAGGTTTCCTTGTTGAGGACCAGGTGATGTGCTGGTCTCCGTAGACTCAGCTGTAGTTAAGCAGCAGCAGGTTCAGACACCCGAGTCCTGATCCTGAAGGTCTCCTCTGCTCATTGTAATGTTTTCAGGTGTGAGGCTCCAGAGCAGGACTATGAACTGGTGAACTACTCCACCCTGGCCTCTGTCTACGTCCTGTGTGTGAGTGTGTGCTGTGTGTGTTGTGCTGAGGATTAACCTAGTACTTCAGCTGATGCTGATTGGAATGACGTCCAACACCGGCCGGCTCCAAACAAGGAGACTGGACGCTTTGTGAGGCACAAAGGACTCGGCGGTCACAGTTTAATGTCGGCATCACTGTGGTGGTGGTTTCTGCCTCCTTTCACCTGCTGCTCTGAGGCTTCTGACCTACGACTACCTGGCAGGACGCCTTTTGGCAGGTGGCTGTAACCGGGTTAAGCACACCAGGCCACAGACAGCCTGGGACTGAAGTAATCCATCCCACACCACAGTGGACTTTTCTTCATGCTGATTTTCACATTTTGCACCTTAAATTATGCGTATGTGTCCCTCTCCTCCTCCTCTCTGGCCCTCTTATAAATATGCATCAAGGAGTCTTGGATTAGGGGCAAGGATCCTTTTCTAAAGCTGTGTGTGTGTGTGTGTGTGTGTGTGTGTGTGTGTGTGTGTGCGTATGTGTGTGTCTTAAGCCAGGCAGATCAGAATACGGCTGTAAGCCCAGGCATGTGTGATTTGTGTGATTGGGTTTAGTGGGCGTTGATAGACGACGTCTTGCGCTCTAGATGCTCCGTGAACACCGACTGTCCAGCTGATAGCACTGAGGTAAGACCACGCTGCCTGGACTTCTCATCTTGTGCTAATGCTGTTTGTCGTCTCGGCTCTACGTTTCTATTCGTGAGCTCGGTCGCTGTGGCAGGACCTGGACGTTGTGTGGAAGGAGTCAGTGCCACACAGAGGTTTAGATGAGGTGTGACTTTCGTGTCAGACTCACTGGAGCAATTCAGTTCCTTTGAGGCCTCTGATATCAGTCATTCATGGTTAGTGTTTATTGTTTATTTATCTCTGTGGATTTTAATTGGATTTGTTCTTTTGAAACTGTCAGATTTGTGGCAAACTTTAAAACTTTTCAATTCTGGAAAAGTTCTTTGGTGAACTTCATGCTTTCATAAAACGAGTGAATTGCACATTTTTAAGATGAAATCAAAACTCATATATTGTTGTATGAAATGAGAACAAAGAGGAATTCTCCATGAGTTTAGGTAACTGTGGCGCTCTCTCTGTGTTCTCGATCTATTCTGGTAACGCTGAATGAAGGATTGTGTGTGTTATAACTTCTCAAATGCTATTATCTGGCTCCGGTTAGCAGGTCAGCTCCTGCTGTTCACTCGACACACAAGATGTGGGCTTTAAGCTGTTCGGTTTTGAGGAAATCCCAGATAATTAACACAACACAAAGTCGGGCCTCCGCCGCCTTTTCATTCTAATCTCAGTTTAAAGTTTTCAGAAAAGTCTTGTTAATGGAAATGCTTGAGTGAGACGTTCTTCTATTGGAGCAGTCCGTCCCTCTGACATCAGAATGTCTTCAACATTATAATTTACACGTAATAAACAACAGTTAGGGGTGTTTCTGCTGCCATCTGATGGACTGGTTTCATCGCCATCGCTCGTTTTGATGCCTCACACTTTTCCTTCTAAAATTGTTCAGTTTGCTTTTTAGGAACTTTGCACTCTGACAGTGTGATAAAAGAGCTTATTTGAAGTTTAACAAAGAATAAAAAACAACCTCTGGTGTTTCTAACATGCTGCAAGACACGTCCTGAGTGGAACAAACAGTCAGCCCACTGCTGAGCGTTTCCACCTTTAAAAGACAGCGGGCCAAAAACACAGATTTGTGACTTCTGGGGTTTCATATAACCCTAACCCAACCTGAGAAACGGTTCCTGTCAGCTCGGAGGGTGAAGCTTTCTGTACCGGCGCTCCTTTGTTGTGACCTTAGAGGTGGGGAGGGCAGACATCTGCACCATAACGTAGGAGAGAATTATGTTTATTGCAGCTTCTGAATATCTAAGTTTGATACACAGAGACTTAAATAAATGCCTGGACACTGACTTGTAATTAGCACTAGTCATGGCTCTGGTTTAAGGAGGTGCTGATGTGATGCATGTGTTCTGTCTGCTCTGTGCTGTCATCCCACTCAGACCAGTCTGTAATCGGTCCGTCTGTGGTTCTAGTGGCTACTCGTCGTTCCTGGGAGGCTTTGTGTCAGTAGGTGAGGTGTCGTTTAGAGATCAGGTGTTGGCAGGTAGTGGACATTGACCAGATGATGGACCAGTCTGGTGTCTGCAGCAGAACCTTGGGTTTTCCTGGAGACATGTTTTTTATTTGTTTATTTCAATATTTTGCCTTTATTTGTTAAATCACAGAGAAGACAGGAAGTGGTGAGGAGCAGACAGACAGGAACCAGGTCAGAGTCCCGGTTTCTGCTGCTGATCTGATCTCCACGTTATGATTGGACTGCCTCAGCCACGGTCTATTAACCACCTCATACATGTGAATTATCTGTCTCACATTTACAAATGAAATATCTAATTATGTAGTGTGTCACATTTCAGAATGACATGCAAATAAATGTGGCGAGATGTCGAGGGAGGTTTCAACGTTCTGCTCATCATCATCAACATGCACCATGTGGAAACTGTAGTTCCTGAATAGCACATGAATAACCCTGAGTTCTACATGTCACCATTCAGAAGTCCAGTTTGGACGGTTTGACTACTTGTTTGTTTGCATTTTTGTATTTATCCATCACATTATCACAGAAACATTTCATTCGTCTGTGATTGGTAACCCTGATATATATACACATATAATTTATATATATGTTTGTGTGTGTGTGTAGAACAGGACCTGCAATCACTTCAAGTCAGTACTGAACAAGAAATGTTCAATAAAAATATGGACCTAAGCGTCAAGGCTGTCAGTTTCTTTTGAAAATGTTAGTAACACATCTGTAGTTTCAGTGCAGACACCAACAGGATGTCAACAAAATGTAAACAGTGACTCAGCAGAAAGACACTTCTTCACTGTGCTTGTGGGTGACGTATTTTGCTTAATGCATGATCCCTTAGCTCCCAGATTACTACTTGTAGCTTTATTGGATGAGTCAGATTGCAATTCTGTGTGTGAGCCGAAACACAGAGGAGGTCAGAGGTGCACTCCAGGATGAGGAAAGTGCTTCCAGCATTGGTCCTGCAGGTTGTAGGGAAACTGATGAAAAATGATGACATAAAGCTGAGAGCAGTCGCGGCCGGGAGCTGTGACTGAGGAACTGTGAGCTTCCTTCCTGCAGGAGTAGAGCCAAAGTGAAGCGAAGCCCAGTTCAGCAGAAGGTGGAGCAGGAAGGCTGGTGCTGACATGACCTCATGTGTCGGAGCCGGTCTGACAACATGGCTGACAAAGATGACCCCGACAGCCATCTGTGTGTGTCACAGTTGTCCTGGGTGCACGATTACACAAACACACCTTTCATGTTGGAAGCCAACAGTCATAATCTAATAATACCCACATTAAGGTTTCTCAGCTTCTCCTGTGGCCAGACAGAGGAAACCTCCACCTCAGGCCGCCTGCTAGACTGCTCGCTGCCTCCTTATCTGGCTGCACAGACCTAGAACATGGAAAGATGTTTTTCTTTTCTTCTGGGAGTAGCTTCCTCTTAAAGTTCCACCTCCAGCGAAGTGCTGTTTGTGCAGATGTGGCGGCAGCGCAGACGTTCAGGCTGATAGCTGGTGCAGCAAACACTCCTGATATTAGTGGGCCTGAGAACGGCAGCCCAGAGCTGTGAAGCACAAAACACAGCTGGTTTGGTTAACCAGGACTCAGGTTGTGTGTGTGCGACATGGATGGGTTTGTGTCAGTGAAAGTTTTTCAAAATGTTTGTGTGAATCTGAGTATTGAGTGTGTTTCTATATTATGAGGAAGAAATTGTGTTTTTGTGTGTGTGTGTGTGTGTGTGTGTGTGTGTGTTCAGAAACTACTGTGTTCTAAGTGAAACACGTGAGTACTTACATATCACATGAAACAGTTAAAGGGATAACTGTCCCCAGGGCGCCGCTACAGCTCACCTGGCTGAGCTGGCGTCCAGGTACAGGGGCTCTAGTCCCGATGCAGAGGTCATGAGTTCAAATCCCACCCATTGTCCTCTGCAGGACCTTCCCCCATTCTTCTCCCCACTTTCCTGTCTCTCTCTCTCGACTGCACTATCAAATCATCAAGTCAAAAA
>NW_007578093.1:262320-284261 GCF_000690725.1 Stegastes partitus | reverse complement strand
CTAACCCTAACCCTGGAGGGTCGGTGGAGGGTCAGAGTTAAGGGTAACCGTTCTAACCCTAACCCTGGAGGGTCGGTGGAGAGTCAGGTCAGGGGTAACCGTTGCTAACCCTAACCCTGGAGGGAAGGTGGACGTTGGACACATTCTCTGGCCTTCATATTTTGAATTCATCAGTGTTTAGTCTTCTGGTACCTATGTTCCATACAGATCACAATCTAACAGAGAAGGAAAGCTGGCTAATAGTGCAGAAAGTCTACAACTGTTAAGAGTCCACAATCATTCAGGAAACCCCCTGAGAGTTGCCAAAGCAGACTCCGATAAGCACATTATTTTTACTCAGCCGTTCCTGACGGCTGCAGCCCGGACTGTTCTGTGATTACTGACGCTGGCGCAGAGCCCAAAGCTTTGAGTTGTTTTAGGGTAAAGGTACGCTGAGCAGCAGCCTCTGGGATCTCTGGGAGCTCAGGAAAACATGCTCCTGAGCTGGTTTACAGTTCACCAGGGACACTGTTGAACTGCGTTATGAAATATGGTTCAGTCACTCCGTTAACATGTCTCGTTGACAACACGACTGTCAGAACTCAACTAAGCAACAACAAGTACAGTTTAGGCAACCGGGTCTGTGTGAGGAGGGGTTTGTGTCCGTCTAGACCGCATGTGGACAACTGAGCAGTTCAGTCAAGCACTGGATCTGTGTGCATTCTGATTTATTTACAATTCATGTCACTTTTTATATTTGCTTTGTTACTGTCTGGATAGAACAGAGCAGTTCACTAAAATGACAGCTACGCTTTTACAGAAAAGCATAAAACACTGTGTGTTGTTAAAGATGAATCCAGTGGTTCCCTTTTTGTTCTGGTTCCCCCATAAAAAAAAATAAAAAAAACGTCTAATTGAGAACAGTTGTCAGATGTAGAAGCCTCTGACTTCTTCACGTTCCACCAAAGATCTAATCTCACTGACGGCTGTTTGAATAACTGAGGCCCAAAAGGGGTGAAGTGATTAATATTTCACTAAATAAATATGAATCAGGACGTAGTTTTTTCTTCCTTTGTCAGAGCCGTCCCAGTGAGACGCTGCCGATACACCGATCAAAGATTATCAACATTTATCGTCTGTCACTCTTAAGGGACATTTGATGAATTATTACTTTTCGTTTTTTATATATATATTTATAAAAAAGTTCTGCATTTTGAGTAGGGTTCTTTAGCACTTATGTTGCTGTGTTGGCCCTTCTGAACATTTCTTCCACTCGTGCTCGATGAACAGATACAGCAGCATGTGGGCGGCTAAACACAGCTTTCTCTAGTTGTTCACTTTCTGGAAAACTAACCTTTTCTCTGCAATGTGACAATTTGTTGCAGCCTTATCTTGTAAATAAAACACTAACTTACATTTTTGAACTTTTGCTCAAGCAGACAAAATGCTAAAATTGCAGCAATAACGTGGAGGAGTCCAGCGTGGTTCCAGGCAGTCCTCCCACAGCAGGTCAGCACCGAGCAGCAATCTGTCGGAGACTGCAGGAGAGTTCAGAGATCTCCAGATCTCTGGAACACATGGCAGCATCTAGAGGAGTTAAACATGAGTGTTTCAACTGTTGTTTGACAAATGAATATATTCTGGACGTCACAGCTAAAGGCTCACTGAGCAGCTGGTCAAGCATCTAGATCAGGAGTCAGACGTGTGGGCACCAGGGGTCAAAGCAGCAACACCCTGATGTCTCCAGAGCAGGCGAGCATGAAGAAGATGAATTAGAGAAGAAACGTGTGAGAAGAGATCAAAGATTGACAGGAGACAGCGATGAGGACCAAAAACAAGTGAGTGTAGGAAGCAGCAGAGTCCGTGGCCCCGAGACAACAGCGAGTAGTGCTGCGACCCAGAACCCCACTGGAGACGGTACCGTGACCCAGAGCCCCACCGTAGATGGTACCGTGACCCAGAGCCCCACCGTAGACAACACCCTGACCCAGAGCCCCACCGTAGACGGTACCGTGGCTCAGAGCCCCACCGTAGATGGTACCGTGGCTCAGAGCCCCATCGTAGACAACACCCTGACCCAGAGCCCCACCGTAGACAACACCCTGACCTAGAGCCCCACCGTAGATGGTACCGTGGCTCAGAGCCCCATCGTAGACAATACCGTGACCCAGAGCCCCACCGTAGACAACACCCTGACCTAGAGCCCCACCGTAGATGGTACCGTGGCTCAGAGCCCCATCGTAGACAACACCCCGATCTAGAACCCCAACATAGATGGCATCGTGACCCAGAGCCCCACTGTAGACGATACCGTAACCCAGAGCCCCACCGTAGACAGCACCCTGACTTAGAGCCCCAACGTAGACGGCACCACCAACCAGAGCCCCATCGTAGACGGCATCACCGGAGGCAGGACTGCCCCGGGCTGCAGAGTGTGCTGTGAGGAGCTCAGTGAGTCCACGCCGTGCTGCAGTTCATTGTTCCTGTTTGTATTATTACTGCATCGAGCCAGACGTAACACTGTGATGTGCAGGTCTGTGCCTGTATAATGTTTCTTCATTATCTCCTGTCTAAGTACATGCATCCATGCATCCATCTGTGCATATGCCTGCACGGCTGTGCGTCTCTGAGCGCTGCATGTGTGTCCGTGTGTGTGTGTGGTTGCGAGTCAGAGGGACAACAAGGGAGGGAGAGAGAGAATGAGAGAGGTCTGAGAGCTCAATGGGCGAACACAGTGTCTGATGTGCTGCTGCACGCTGCTCCTCTGGATTCTCTAAGTTTTGCTCCGAGTTGCTGCCGCTGCTCTTTGCATGAATGTTTGAGGAGCCACAGGTTCTTCTCGTCCTCTTTCACCACCTCCAAAGGTAACGTGTGCATGTGACTGGATGATATAGTCCCAGTGTTTGCAGCTTTACATCTGCTCTTTGTTTCAGTGGTTATTTGCTGAAGTTTGAACACCGATATGAAATAACTGAAGAGTTTTTATTTAACTTGTTTTATTCTGTCTCATTGGGATTTTTCTCACTCCTCATGTTCCTTCAGTCTATCATTGCTGAAATCTTGATGTTATCATCTGGTGGCTCTTTCTTTATTAAACAAAGAGACACCAGTTAAATATATTTACTAATGCAGTGAAAGTTTATCCACGCTGTTGTTCTGTAAAGTTAATTTTTCGTTAGTAACAGAAAATGAAAAAATCTATTTCAAACCTCATTTAAATTTTAATTTTGAGTGTATTTTTTCAGCTACTGATTAAGAGTCAAATGTAGCACTTCAGTCATTTACAGTTTTTCTGTGCGACGGCTGATGTTTGCTTGATGGATAACTGAGTGAAGTTTAGCCAAAGACATCACATTCTTTAATTACCTTTTTAAAATTTAAAATTAAAACACAATTCACTTCATCCTCTCATTTTTAAGCTGCTGCTAAAGAAATCATCTGATTTCTCTCAAGTTCCTGAATGGATCCTTAAAATGTTTGTCTCATACGAGAAGAAGCACAAAGTGAAAGACTTTGAGGAGTCAGATGGAAATTGTCGTGATGAGAAATAGGAGTTGGTTTCATCAGGAAGAAGAAATGTGGTTTGTATGAAAAACAACAGTTTGTGTTGGGTGGAGGGTTAGTGCAGCTCCAGGACGGGGTCTCGGTCAGAAGTCAGATGTTTGTGGGGAGGAAAAATGGTGCAGAACTGCTGACCACTAGTTCTTCATTAAGATAACAGAGTCCATGTAAACGAGTCTTCCTACATTCGTGCATTCATCACTAATTGAGCTAACGCTGTTAACGGCGTCAGCATGGATCTCTTAGTTTGACCTGTTTCTCCTGTGATAGAGTTTTGGATTGAATCCGAAATATTTCCTTTTAAAAACTGAACGGCCTCACTGTGGGTTTAATTTATTAATGAAAATATAAATCTACAATAACTTTCTACCTTGCTGAATTTAAAATCAGTGAAAGAGCCATGTGATGCATCTGCAGGACAGTTTGTACTTTGAGTTAAAACAATATCAAGCTTGAAGCACATTTATCTGTGTCTTATATTTGCTCTGGAATTCTGTTTAGTTTATCAAGTGATTTAAATGAGGAAGTAAAAGGCAGAGATACCCTGCTTTCTCTCTGTACTTTACTCTGTCTATACTTTCTTTCACTTCAGACAGTCGGCTCAGTATTTTTTCCTGCTAAACGTTTGTGCGTGTCGCTGCCAGCACGACCGAGACTCGACCCGTTGAGCCACAGCTCCGGCTGATGTCGGGTCTTTGTGGCGACCATCACAACTTTTTTAGCAAATGTCCACAGAAGCATTTTTTTTTCTTTTCTTTTGAGGTTTTCTGCTGTTTCCTACTTTGATAAATGCTGTCTGTGCTTGTGTATATCCTCTAATTCATCCCCATTATACAGCTTTGATCAGATAAGCACCAAAACAGGTTACGCAACTGATAGCATAAAATGAGAAACACAAGGAAACGGCTACAGCGAGTGAATCGACATGTTTCAGCACAATCACCTCAATCCGTCCCGTTCCCAGGATTTAGCTGCTTATTTGTTTAAATGTAAAATAAATAAAAAGCTGTAGCTGAAACATGTTAGATCCCGTCTGTCTCTACTGTTTTTCATTGTGATAATTTAGATATTTATGCTGCGTGGACAGACTGATGTGATGTAATTAACAGTAATTAAAACCCCTTTCTTTGACCTATCCGTGTGTTGCAGTTTGCTCCATCACCCAGCGTCTCAGAGGACGAGCTGTTTGTGGAGAAGATCCAAGATTCTTGCAGCTCTTCTGCTCGCCACATCCTGTTCAAACACATCTCTGCTCCTGTGCACCCTCCTCCGTCTGTCCTGCTGCCTGTTGCTCAACAGTCCTGTGCACACCTCCCCTCATTCTGGCCCCATTTCCTCCCTGTAGCTCTGCTCTCCTGTTGCCCGACTCCTTTACCTGTGCAACCACGACAGTCTTGTCTTTTCCCAGACTCGTGCTACAGCCGACGGCAGCGCTGCCTCTCTCCTAACCCCTCTGTTCCCCTGATGGGCACCATATCAGACAGCAGCGCCACATTCCCTTCGTCACTGAGAACCTCTCTCCACCCCTAACCGCCTTGCCAACACCAACATCACCCAACCCAATGGAGACAAAAGATAAGATGATGAGCATGCTGACAATGGACAAGGGGGAGAACGAGGAGGAGAGGGACAAAGGGAGGGAGGAGGTGAGGGGAGCAGAGGAGGGCACGCAGCAGGAAAATGGCCGACTGATGCTGGCTGACGGCCTCGCAGACAGAGGACCCAAGAGCCTGACCTCGGGCTCTGGCCAGCAGGTGTCCAATGGCTTCACCACGTCCTCCCCCCAGAGCCCCAGGGAGGGTCCGGGGACCGCTGCCTGTGCTGTGGGTGCAACCACTGGTCCTGGAGGGGGCACTGGATCCTTGGCTCCACTAGGAGGCCTGAGAACCCTGGTGGTCCAACAAACCAGCCTGGAGAGGCCCAGAGAGACCTGGAGCAAGAAGATGGACTTCCTGCTGTCTGTGATCGGCTATGCTGTGGACCTGGGAAACGTGTGGCGCTTCCCGTACATCTGCTACCAGAATGGAGGAGGTGAGGCAAGCTGTTTGGAGGAGAGGATGGTGTGAAGGGGGGACAGGGAGGTGAAGGGTGAGGTGGAAGATCACACACTGGAACAGACAGGTTTTAAAGAATCAGAAGAAAAAGAAAAAGTTCTTCTGTGGTTTGCATCGTCTTCTATGATTCACAGTACAAGAAGCAGAGCCTTCCATTGTTATCATTGTATTATCTTATATCTATAAGCTATTGGTAAGATATTATCATTTCTGGAAAACACATCTCCAGGGACCTCCACGGAGCACCACAGTTAGCAGGATGTTCATGGACAGTTTAGGGGTTTTTGCTCATTTCTTTCTCAGTCTCAGGTACAACAGCTCCATGCATGTATGTCTGTGGACCGCTGTGCTCACCTAGCGGCAAACAGGGCCTCCCTTTTTTTTATTGAATTTGCAATAATAAAATCTTTGCAATTTCCTGTGTTCTGTGTGTGTGGCAGAGCGAGGTAGAGATGGAGGCAGGAGACACTTGATAGAGGCGACAGTATTAATTGTGGTTCTTATGAGAGCGCCTTCAGTCTCTTTCTCCTTGCTTAATAACCTGTCTCCCAGGCAGCTGCTCAATCAGCCCTTATCTCTGCTTTCATGTCACAAAGAGGCAGCAGCCGCATGTATACACAGCATGCTGCCCACAGGCACATTAAATAAGTTTAGGATCAGATAAGCACAGAGATGTGTTATCAAACGCTGCTCTTTAAGCTAGACTTCACATATTTGGCTGCTCCTCTGTGAACAGCCTTCTTCTAATTGTTTTACTTTCACACTCTCCTTACTTTGCAGTAGCAGAGCCAACATCAGAGCAGCTATAACTCATCTTAGAGTTTAAACAATGAGTCTAACTGTGTTCCCACAGACCACATTAAAGGCAGAGCGATGTGAACCTGGGAGAACATGCCTTGTTGACGTTGAATGGACTGAGGCTGTGTAAATGATGAGGCTATTACAATATTTAATGATTTTTACAGAGTGCTCTGAATGGTCTTCTGTTGTTGTGAGTTATTGAGGAGACTACTGAGGTACCAGATGGTGTGAGAGAGTTCCTCAGGAGGGTAATTGGCTTTTTACTGTTCTTCCATAACTCTTTCTTTCTCTCTTGCTCTTCCTCTCTTTGTATTTCTTTCTTTCATCCCCCTGCTGCTCTTTTAATCATCTCCTCTCCTTTCCAAACTTCCCTGCTGTCTCTGCTCAGGTGCCTTTTTGCTGCCCTACCTGCTGATGGCGGTGTTCGGCGGTGTGCCTCTGTTCTACATGGAGCTGGCTTTAGGCCAGTTTCACCGCAGTGGCTGCATCTCCATCTGGAAGCACATCTGCCCCATCTTCAAAGGTAACTAGGAGTGGGGAGAGTCAGTAGCAATATCTTGGACAAGAAACGGGAAGGAACCGGAGAGGAGGGAACAGGAAAACTGTCAGTAGGAGAACAAAGAAGACGAGGAAGCACGGTGTCGAACCTTCAGAGTCTGAGAGACAGCTCATTCCACCTCCCTGCCCTCCTCCATGCAGCTCCGACCAAGACAACCCGAGTTTCTTGTGTATCAACTGAGATGTAGTGACTCTCTGTTATGGAAATCGTCACATTTCCATGCCAAATGCCAGATGCTCAGAACTGTGATAGTATGTAAATTGTTGTTGTTAGAAAATGTCACCACGTCCTGAGGAGGAACTTGAATTAGCTTGAAAACATCCCTGATGTCTCCGGCTGACTGATGTCACACTGCACAGCTCTTCACAGATCATGTTATAGTGGTTCTTAACTCATATTCTAACAAATCTTTTCCACTCATCCAGGGATCGGCTTTGCCATCTGCATCATAGCCCTCTACATAGCCTTCTACTACAACACCATCATGGCCTGGGCCCTGTACTACCTGATCTCGTCGTTCCAGCCCACGCTGCCCTGGACCACCTGCACCAACAGCTGGAACACGGCCAACTGTAACCGCTACATGTCCTCCGACCACAACGTGTCCTGGTCCAACTCCTCCACGTCTCCTGCCGAGGAGTTCTATACGTAAGTGCATGTAAGTCGGATGTGGAGGCGTAGGGGGGCGCTTCACGGTAGAGAGGAGTCAGGAGAAGGAGTCGGGGGGGCTTCGAGAGGGAGCTTCTTGGGTTTTAGATTTATCAGCATCTCTGCATCACCGGAGACATTTCAGTCAGAAGTTGTCAGGTTAAAACTACTGAGGAATGGATCAGTTTAATATGTGGAGGCATGTAAGGGTCAGAGAAATCACTTTGTGTAAGAACTGAAGTGTGTAAAAGTAATAAATGACGCTCCTGGAGTATCGGAAACAAAACTGAGTCTCTTCATAATTAAATCACGAATCATAACAAACCGTCTGTATTTTCAGTGAACTTGAGGCAGATTTCCTCCAGACAGCGTCTTGTTATTCCGACTGCGTGGGTCTAATCAGCTGCTCTGCGTCCGTCCGCTCAGACAGATTCAGGGTTTGTCCGTAGTTCACTTTTCCTAATACAGATTTAAAGTAACAAATTCCTCGACTCAGTCTGGCGCCAGAATTTCCTGTTTTCAGCATAAATCACGTCTGTTTTATCATCGGAGCTGTGTGTGCATAACCTGTGACCACATGTCGACCTTACTGTTCATATCGGACTCCTTTTTTTTTTCCCTGGAAAGCTCCTTTTTTCTTTTCACTGAGGCTTGTTGCTGTTACGGCCCTCTGATGTAGTTTTTATATCTGCTCGTTTCCCTTTAGATCGACTTCCCGTTAGTGCTTGTTTATTCTGTGCATGTTTCTCTGACACTCCCTTTGGGTTTTATTTATATAAAGTTATTCTATACATTCTATCATTTGTTAGTGTCTCCTCTCACGCCCCGTCTATCTTTATTTTTCTCCCCTTAGTTGTACCTTTTCTTTTTTTTACTTGTTTCTTTCTGTATGATTTCTATATATTCGTCTGATCTCTTCTTGTATTGTCTTATCTTCTCCATCACTTGTTATTATTCTTTCCTGTCACCGTCCTGTGTTATCTCCACCTTCTCCATTCCCTCCTCTTTCACTTCTCCCTGGTCACCATTCCTCTCCCATCTCCGTCAGTGCACTTTCACTGATCTCCATTCTGTTCCTCACCTCCCCGTGTTGCATCTGCTTCGACCTGAACTCTTAACCTTGTTCTTGTGTCTCCAGCCGCCAGGTGTTGCAGGTCCACCTCTCCCCAGGTCTGCACCAGCTGGGCTCTGTCAGCTGGCAACTGGCCCTCTGTCTGCTCTTCATCTTCACCATCGTCTACTTCAGTATCTGGAAAGGAGTCAAGACGTCTGGGAAGGTACCTGGAGGGGCGCCTGCATGGCTGATGGGGTGTCAGTTAGAGCGGATGGATGGATGCGGTGCAGAGCTTCTCCTGTCATCTCTCTAGCCTCGTTATCGTTCATCATCGAGCGCAGAAAAGTTGGTTAGAAGGTCTGAAGTTAAACAGCTTGTGGTTCGAAGCTTAACAATCAAAGCATTAACATCAGAGTTAACGTTAGCACAAAGAGGAGGAAGCGTTTTATTGGATGTACTGTTCTTTTGCTAAAAGTTAATAAAATAATCATAGAAAGAATAAGCAATAAAAAAGAGAAAATGGAACGATACATGCCTCGATGTTTTAGAGGAAAGTCCGTTCACTGCTGTTATGATCTGATAACACTTTATGTTGTACGTTTACATGTGAGGTTGTCTTGTGCCACATTCTCCACCAATCACCAGAACAACATAATACAGCATTAAAGGAACGTCTATAACCTAAAACAATATCCACCAGAAACTGAATGCAGTTTTTTTATTTTATTTTTTTTAAATAGACGATTCATGCTGGTAACCAGTACTTCATGTCATTTCTCAGTTTCATATCCGTGCTTGTATTGTAAAATCCCAACAAAGTAAAATAACCTAAATAATGATCAAATGTGCAGCAGAGGAAAGAAAAACAACAGGTTTTCACCACAATAAGGTGTTTTTACCGAGCATGAGCAGACCACTGCCTCCACGGCTGCCTGGAACAAAACAACCCCGTGTGTTTGTTCTGTTTTAGGTAGTGTGGGTGACCGCCACCTTTCCCTACCTGGTCCTCGTGGTCCTGCTGGTCCGTGGGGCCACGCTGCCAGGAGCCTGGAGGGGCGTCGTCTTCTATCTCAAACCGGACTGGGAGAAGCTGCTGAGCACGACAGTAAGTCAGCAGCCAGGCAGTCTCCATCCCTTTCTGATCCCCACCTTGATGTCTTCATGCAGATCAGATCCAGCTCTCTGTCTTTGACCTCACTGTTTTCTAAATCCCCATGTCTTTCTTCATTATTCACCATTATCGATCCTTTAAACTCTTAAAGGTGTGGATTGATGCAGCGGCTCAGATATTCTTCTCTCTGGGTCCGGGCTTCGGTGTTCTTCTCGCCTTTGCCAGCTACAACCCATTTCACAACAACTGCTACAAGTAAGAACACACGTCATACCGGAGCTCTGAGATTATCTGCAGAACCGTCGACTAGTCTGTGCAGAGGTTCACAGACCATCCTCCTGTTTCTACCCTCCAAACCTTCTCCTCTTAGGGATGCGTTGGTCACCAGCTCCGTGAACTGTCTGACCAGCTTCCTGTCTGGCTTCGTCATCTTCACCGTGCTGGGCTACATGGCTGAGATGAGGCAGCAGAGTGTGGATGCTGTGGCCAAGGATGCAGGTGAGTACCAACACAGTCCTCAGCAATAACGTCTTCATCCAAGCTTACTTTGTCGGAGACATATTCACCCCAGATGCATGTCACCTGGGAAGGACAGAGAATACAGTCAGGGGAAGCCTTGACATCATATAAACATCCCAGTTCAGGTCACAGAGGGTCGGAGGAAGCTCCTGCTCTGTGGTTCTGAGCTTGAAACTGGTTGAGGTTTACAAAAATACACAGCTCTAAGGATATATTCAGCATGAATCCTGAAGTCTTGTTGCTTTCCCTTCCAGGTCCCAGTCTGCTGTTCATCATCTATGCAGAAGCCATAGCCAACATGCCTGCTGCCACCTTCTTTGCCATCATCTTCTTCCTCATGATCATCATGCTGGGTCTGGATAGCACGGTGAGTTGGCTCACTGCTCTTTATATCTTCATGTCCTCTTTTCATCCTCTTTTCCCTGATTTTGTTGTTGCCCAGCTCTCAACTGTTGTGTGCTCTGTCTAACCTAGAAGCAGAGCTTTGATATGTGATCTCTTGTTATTCACACAAATGCCTCATTCTCCTGGACCTGTGTTTGCCTGCTTCTCCATTAAGGCGCCTGGTATTATTTGTCCTCTCTGTTCCATTTTGAATACCAGTCAGTGAAAACAATGTGCTGGAGTTTCATATCGCTGTTGTGTGGTGGTCTTTGTTTATCTGCTCTGAGGCAGCCAGCTGGAGAGACCTGTAAGGCTGTTATCACAGCCTGATTATCGCTGTAGAATCAGCATCAGGGTTGCTATGCGCCTCCGTTTTATGACTGAGGATATTACTCCAAAACCTGTTGGTGTCCCTGAATTCATGTTGGACCTGTTTGGTACCGAAGGTTTGGAGCTGTATTATTAGTGGTTGTATGGATTGCTGACATGTGACAGTAGTGCTGGTTTTATTAGATCAATCATTGACTGCTGGTTCTTCACATGGAGATAAGAAATCATTCGTACAGTATATGTGATCAAGATAGGAGGCCTGAACTTGTCCTGTACTTATCTCCACATCTTTATTTCCTCGTGCACCCTTTGATCCTCTTCTTGTCTGTTTTGTCTTCTTGCTCTTGTTCTTCTCTTCTCCAGTTTGCAGGGCTGGAAGGAGTAATCACAGCTATGCTCGATGAGTTCCCTCATGTCCTGTCGAAGAGGCGGGAGTGGTTTGTCTTCGGCCTTGTGTGTGTCTGCTACCTGGGCGCCCTCTCCACACTCACATATGTGAGTTCAGTGCATGCAGGTTACTTTTAGAAAGGCCATAATTGATTAAACTGTGGTTGGTGATGTTCTCTGCTACAGTCAATAGCAATGATAAAGTTCAACACTGCAATCTTCAAAATATTAGTTTGTTTATTTCGGTTTCAAAATATGCACTCGAGCGGATTTTCAACAGCTGCATTTGCATAAGATGTTACTTGTCAAAGGTTTTTACTTTAATCAAATTGACATCATACTTGAAGTCAGTAAGAATAGCTTTAATTACACTGCTGTGTTTTGGTTGGTGTAATCGCTGCAGTTAACAATTAGCTTAAATGAGATTAGAGCAGCCACAGTAATCCGTTTATCTGCAGCCTTCATTATAGTAAGGTGGGACTAGCACGGGTGTTAAACAATCATTGTCTTAGACAAGAAACCTGTTGCACAAGAGTAATTAAAATGAGCTTTTCATGAATGATTCCCTGTGTGTGTGTCAGGGAGGAGCGTTTGTGGTGAAGCTGTTTGAGGAGTACGCCACCGGCCCTGCAGTCATCACCGTGGTGCTGCTCGAGGTCATCGCTGTTTCCTGGTTCTACGGTGAGTGATGCTTGTTCTAAACGTGACAGGAAGCTATGGGGCCCAGAGCTGAACTGTGGTGTGATGGTGCATCAGACTCCTCGACTCTTTGTCTGTTTCCTCAGTGTAGTTTTAATCAGACAGCAGTGACGTGAGATGAAGACGAGCTCCTTTGTGTTTCTGTGTGTTCTAGGCACCAACCGATTCTGTAATGACGTCCAGGTGATGCTGGGGTTCGCCCCGGGTTGTTTTTGGAGGGTCTGCTGGGTGGCCATCTGCCCCTGCTTCCTACTGGTCAGTCCCATGTGCACCATCTACACACAAACACTGGGAGGGTGCAGACGCAGCTTGTCGTGTTTCCCCTGACGTCTGATTCTTGTTGTGTCTGACCTCTGCTTTGCTCTGATTCCCACGCTCAGTTCATCATCATCAGTTTCCTGGCCTTCCCCCCAGAGGTCAGGTTGTTCCACTACCAGTACCCTCCGTGGACCACCGTCCTGGGCTACTGCATCGGCGTGTCTTCCTTCATCTGTGTGCCTGCTTACATGGTCTACCACTTGCTTAACGCCAAGGGTACATTCAAACAGGTACAGAATTTTTCTCTTATTCTCATCTCCTAAATGCTCTCCCCACAAACCTTCTCACTCTGTCCTCCTCCTCCTCCTCCTCGTCCTCTCCCCGATCATCTCCTGACCTTTGTTCTCTAACTGACAAGTGTCCAACAACAGGGACTGCCTCTGGGCCTCTCCTTTCCATCTGCTGTCTCCTGTGACACAGATCAGGATCAAAGGAGTGAGAAGGAGCACTGGCCAGAGATCAACGAGGAGAAAGAGCCGTGACAACAGTTAGAATAGACACATAAAGCAGTCACATCCACATTCTGCTGAAGACGTTCGCATCCAATCACAGTCTGAACAACTCCCTAAACCATCGTCACTGATAAAAATGTCTCCTAAATAGCATTCATGAGACACGTGCGCATTTCTAATTCCTGCTAATAATTGCTCGTTGTTGTGTATTGTCCTGTAACTTACGTAATAAATCCAAACACAAGCGTCTGCAGTCATTTTCATCACTATTATTACCATCTCGATGCACCCTGTGTGAGGGTTGACAGAAGGGTGGCGGACATCAAAGAGGCTGATAGACAGAGCTCCTCTGGCTGCCGTCCAGTGTTGACTCTGCTGCCAGGACACACAATGAGAGCGACACAAGTCAACAAACGCAGTGAGTGTGAAGGGAGGCAGCAGCTATGTAACGCAGGAGGACGAGGAGTTCAAAAGGCCAGGCCGCTCAAAACACGTCTGTAACGAAGCGGCTGGTTGTGTGTTTGTCATTTCTAACGTTTGTCGTCTCTGTAGGGCTGAAGACGAGGTTTAGATCAGGACTGTTGGAAATGAGTCTGAATGACTACTTTTCTATGGGAAAAAAATCTGCAGCAATTTTGATAAATGTATGATTTTAAGCAAAAATGCAAAAATCAGTTGGTGCCGTCCTCTTCAGTCGTCTAGACAAAACAAAACATCGTGTCATTCTAAGATCTGGAAAATGTCACTATTTTATAGACAAAAAATGGATTGAGATCTCAAAACAGTTATTAGACTAATGATTATTTTGAGACGGTACCCCCAGTCCACATAGCTGCTATGTGTGGACATTATGTGGTTGCATGAAACATCTTAAATACACTCGTCTGCATCAGTCCTTGAACGCTGCGTTTTAGTTCACAGATGGTCAAAGGGATCGTGGGTCCATGTCGCCTAATTAAGCCGTTGGTTCTGGCTTTCGTGGCAAAGCAGTACCGTATGTGCTCAGAGGCTGAATTCCTGTCACCAATCAAGCAGGTGTTTATTTATCACCAGGACTCACTCTCTTCCCTCCTGTCTGTCTTTTCATCGCAGCGCCTGTTAAAGAGCATCACTCCGGAGCCGAGCAGCGACAACCACAGAGACTTCATTGTGACCAACGCAGTCTGACCAGCGCTGACCTACAGGATGGGCCACGCTCGCTGGCTGGAGCGCCCTCTTCTGGGCACACTGCAGAACTACAGGACAAGGGGGCTACCTTTCACCGTCTTTGCCTCTTTTCATACGTCTCCTACACTCACACTTCTCTCACCCACTAAGATCTAGAAACTGGGGATGGACTTAGGTAGAGCCAGGCTGCAGTGGCTTTTTTATCTTTTTATTTTTTTTTAGCTCAATCTGATTTGGTTTCTCATGCTGCTTCAGTTTGAAGGATTTCTGTGATTCTACTTGCAAACTCAGAGTTTGGTTTCAGTATTTTTAGTGCCATCTTCAGATTGTTGTCTCACTCCCCCAGTCATTCAGTGACCAGCGTTCTCTTCAGATTATCCAGCTGTAACACCTATTTTATACGTTTGTATAAAGTACCTACAGTACATCCTTTCAGTTTTCTAATCAACTAATTAATCTCAGTGTCAGTACCCTGGTGTGCGCTGGACTTCCGATCTATTGGTTTATGTGGTTTACCTGCACCAGGAGAGCAGCACTGTGTGCACGGCAGACGTCCAGTTTACGTTATGACACAATCCGTGCTCATGCAGACAAACATGCACTCAAAGTTGCTGCACAATGAACTCCGAGGAGGCCAGGTAACTCCACTCCAGTCACTGTTGCTGTTCACGGTTGTATTTTCATATTATGCTGTTAGAAGTTATGCATTCTAATATGTAGCACGATTCAGGTATCCTTTACATCTGTTACTGAAGCCAAATATACGATATCTGTTCTGTTCTTCTCTCTGAGATGTTTCACATCGTTAGTGTTGTTATGTTGTGCTGACTGTCAGCCTGTGTTTATTCGGTGGCATCTTGGACGAACGGCAGATTTGCAATGAGGTCCCTACACTGTGAAGCTCTGTCTGCTAGTGACATGAATGTGTGTGAGTGTGTGCGTGTGGAGGACAGACTGTTGTGACTCCAGTGGAAAAAGATCCGCAGACAGAACTACCCACGTGTATTCATTCTATAACTGCAATATAAGACATGTATTTATTTTCTAGCGTACCAGTGCTGTCATTCTGTCTTTCCTCACACTTCAGCCATGACAACGTAGTGCTGACGGTCCTCGTTCATCTCAGTAATAGAAGCCAAATATGGATCAGAGCTAATAACATCATCAGTATCACAGTCTGAAAACCGCTCTTTACTTTCTACCAAAAACTTGTGCGTGTGTGTTTCTGAGAGTATCGGTGTGTGTGTGTGTGTGTCGGAGCAGGAGTTAAAATATGGCGAGTACTGTACATCTCCATGTGTATCTGCTAGTCTGGTATCGGTGTGATCTATCCTGTGAATACCTTCCTCCTTCCTCCATGGACGTGTGTGTGTAGTACTTGTGTGAATGTCACTGTGTGTGTGCGTGTGTGTGAGTGTGTGTGTGTGCGTGCGTGCGTGTGTGTGTGCACGTTGGTTTAGAGGTGTTCGGCGCTGTGTGTGTGCATGCCGTGGTGTGTGTACTGTACTTCCTGTGTGTGTGTCTGTGCTGTGATCTGTTGTCCTGTTAAATGCCAAAATATCTTATGAAGAAACTCGAGTCCTTCTTGCCTCTCTGTCTCTCTCTCGTACCTCTCAGCTCATGTAAGATCTGTGTATGTTCATAAAAGACTGTATTGAGAAATACACCTGTATAAAATAAAGATATATAAATATATGGGTAATAACACAATAAAGATATATGGAGATAAACAAGCTGTCGTCTGATTGTTTTGTGCAGTTGTCGGTCTTGTATAAAAGCTCATCACACTTGGATACAACAGTGTTCACAGTGAATGTCTGTTATTAACTGGCAGCTCCACAGAGACACATCTAAACATGATTAATGTCACATTTAGATGTGAATCTAAAACCAGATCTACAGCTGTCCCTGTATCACACCCTCAGTCCTAAACAGCAGAAGAGTTCTGATCAGAGCTGCATTGCTTTAACAATTGTCTGTCTAGTCGTTTTCTGTTTCACTGAGATTTAAAAAATGCAAGGGGACACTTACTTAGGCCTGTATTATAAAGGAGTACATACTGTTGTATCATACAGCACTGATAATTATCTTCAGACCAACCAGAAGATGTGTTTGCACAAACAGCCCTTTCAGTTCACAAAATTCAAAGACTTGGGGGTGGTACTCCACATCATAGTCAGGGTCTGCCCGTTGATGTCTAGGACCTGATTATCATCCACATGTGATTGGATGCATTTTAGAAAGTGACGAATCTGTTTATATAAAGGTTCCACACTAGATTGCAAAAACTAAGTTGTGAAGTACCCCAAACTTTTTGGAGGCCTCTGTGATGAACCTGACGTAGGTATGGACAACGGTATGAATCTGTTTCTAAAGGGCCCAGTGGCCTCAATACCTGTGAAACAGACAAAGTTGGCCAAGAAGGGCCTTGGTCAGGATGGTCACCAAGAACCTACAGTCACTCTGACAGAGCTGCAGAAGTGGGACAACCTACCAGAAGAACCACCATCTCACCAGCTCTCCATCTACCAGGCCTGCATGGCAAAGCAGCTACACTGAAGCTACTCTGAGTAAAAGGCACAGGACGGCCTGCTTGGAGTTTGCCAAACGGCATTTAAAGGTTTTTGAAAAACTTGAATATTTGGGCAGAACAGCAACCACTGCTCATCATGTGGTCTGAAGCATCACCACAGTGAAGCACGGTGGTGGCAGCATCATGCTATGGGGGTGTTGCCCAGCATCAGACAGGGAAGTTTGCCAGACATGAAGGGAGAAGGAGTTCAGCCAGATACAGAGAGGTCCTTAAAGAAAACGAGAGTGCACACCAGCTGAGACTGGCACACTAGTCCTTCTTCAGGCCGACACTGGACCGAAACTTAGAGCCAAGACAATGCTGGAGAGGATTGTCCTTCAGTGGCCTTGCCAAAGTCCAGCTGAAATCCAGGATGTGTGGAGAGACCTGGAGATGGCGGTTCAGATACATTCCATCCAATTTAAAGAATCGTGAGAGGTTCTGTGAAGGAGAAAACTGCCCAAATCCAGGTTTGCACAGACTTTAAGCTTTAATGGTTACAAAGGAGGCGTATACAAAGTGCTGAATTAATCATGTTCATACTTTTAATTGACTTTCAGCATTTTTTAGAAACAGGCTTCATCATTATGTGGTTACTGGGTATAGATTACCAGCAAAATCACAACACAGTATATTACAAGTGAAAGTATCCGAGTACTTTCTGAAGCAGCTCTAAAATAACCAACCAAAAGATCCAGCAGACAATGAACACTCAACATCCCAATGTTTTGGCTCAATGGACCTCAGTCTCCCCACTGGTCAGGGTGAGACTCCCAGCAGACATTTAAGACCTGCAAACAAGCCATGAGTACCAAAACCATCGTGGTGGTTTTATATCAGGTACCATAACAGGTCCACATTAGACAGCATGTTCACCAAGTACTGGTGTTTAGTGGCAGCTCCAGGTCAGTTAAATGAATTTGAACATTAATGCACCACAATGTGCTGAAGTGAATCCCTTTAAAGAGGTGGCTATTTTAAAATGCTGAACTTCAAGACTGCTGGATCAAAACGAGAAGAAGCAGCTCTGAAGCACAGATGAGGTTCTGATCCAGGTTGCAGTAATGCTGGAGGACGTGAGGCTCCTTGTGAGGCTGTTTTGTGTGTCGCTGTTAGTGTCGCCATGTTTGTAGAAGGAAACAAAGCGACACTAAAGCAATGACTTGTTCCAAGACTATGAAACGTCGCATAGCGTCTGTGTTGTGACTCAGCTCATCTACACAGAAGTGAGTCTCTTCCTGATCACAGGCCCGGCAGAGCTACAGTCATGTTGCTCTGAGCCTCTGTAGATGCCGGCTGCCTGAACCCTTCAGCAGCCTGTATGTGTCTGCTGGTCCAGCTGTGCACAACGCGCCGGTCCTTGTCATCGCTGATTAATCCTGTAACTGAAATCAGCAGCTGTAGCTAGCACGCAGACAGAGAGAAGACGGGCCTCGGGTCACCATCTGAGCTGCTGTAGGACGACCAGCAGCCAATGAGTGCAGCACGTCCTGGTAGGAGGAGAACCTTTAGACGTGTCATTATGCCACTGTGTTCTACTTTCCGCGAGCAGTTCTATCTGTCTGGCTGGAAGCGAACCTCTGAGTGTTTGGTTGTGATTGCAGCTCCTGGATGTGCACATCATCATGTGTGCATCCAGACAGCGGCCCGAGAGCCGGCGCTGCTCTATATGTGAGAGTCAGCTTTATTGTGGCAATTTCCTCTGAACTCCCCTTGCCTGACTGATGGACGTTTCCTGTGTTCTCCGCCGCGCCTTATCGCTGCAGATCTATATTAAAGAGCGCGGCGCAGCCAGCGTGTCCCTCCACCTCTGCTGTACCTGTCATCTCAGCGTCTGCCAGCCTCCTCACTATCAGGTGTCTATCAAGACCCCCAGCTCATTTCATCTCTTTCCAGCTCTCATATCTTCCTATTTTCCTCTTTCTGATATTAATTCGAGCCGGCCAGTCTGGGCTCTGTGTTTGTGAGCATCTATGGAGCTGCACTTTCCCTCAGCTGCCTCTATGGCTGCTGTCAGTTTCAAACCCTCATAGGACCACATTTGCACCGAGATAACCCGAATGCTTCATGGCAGCAGTTCACTTAGACTTTCCACTTCTCAGAGTTTGACATATCCTTTAACTCTCTGTCTGTCTGCCTCCCTCAGTTCTCGATATGAAGGTTCTTTGACAGCGATCCGGCAGGTCACCCGTTTTGTGCCTGACAGAAAATACTGGCATTTACATCTCTAACTTGCTCCGTCTGTCCGTCCCCGTCGCTCCATTCTTCCTCTCCTCCCGCCGGCCTCTCGCTGATCCCCTGATACTGCCGCTGCTCTGAAGAACAGGAAATGAAACTCTTTTTTCCCTGCAGCCCGTCGCTGCCACCCTTTATCGCACAAGGAGCTCGGTTCCCTGCGACGACTGTCTCTCACTCCCCTAATGAACTCATTTTGCACGAAGGGAGAATACCATCTTATCTCTGCACAGTAGGCCTCTTCCCTCTCTGACACTCCCTCTCTCTCTTTTCTCCATTGCTGCCTTCTCCTGTCTGCTTAGTTCATATAATTGTTGCCAAGATACACTGAGAGGTCCTTGATCTGTTGTCTTCTCATTATAGGTGAGGAGATGACTGAGGCGGGAGACAGCGGGGGAAGTGATGCTTGAAATGCTCTGGTCCATTATTCGCGTATTATAAGAATGTATGCACAGCGTGAGGTGTGTGAGACGAGTCCGATGAGCACCTGAAAGGCAAAAGAAAAAGGATTAAAACAACACTGACTTGCATTTCAGTCGAGTGAGAATTTAAGAAGACACAAAGCAGCAGTTATGCAAATGAATGTGTTCGTGTTTCCAGATAAGACGCCAGTAAGTGGATGAGTATTAATGTGTGTGGATGAAGGGATGTGATGCAACATGGCCCATAAGCCTAAAGAAGCTTAAACCATTTCATAATAGTCATATTTTTACGTCCTGGTTTTAGGATGTACTGTCATGGGCCTCGAATGCTCCACCTTCCCCCTGCATGGCCGAGGCAACGCTGCATGGAGGAACTGGAGCTTGTTTTAGGGAGTAAACCTACATATGAGTTAATGCAGAGTGGCTGCAGCTGCACTGTGAACCACCTGAAGTTCATTCAGCTTAAAAAGGTCCTCTGCTGACTCAAAATGGGAGTTCACTGCTCTTATGTTTATTCATGACTTCAGAGTCTTTATTAGACTCGTGAATGTGGCACCAGAGCTTCACAACATTAGGTTTCAGTCACTGCGTTACATAAAGAACGCTCACAGACAGACTTGCGTTTTTTTTTTTTAGATATTCTAGATCAGGGGTGTCAAACAGATTTTAGCTCAGGGGCCATATACAGCCTAATTAGATGTCAAGTGGGCCAGACCAGTAAAATCAGCACAATTACCAATAAATAACAATAAGCCCACGTTTTTACCTTTGTTTTTGTGCAAAGAAGTACTTCAGGAAAATCTTCATATTTAATGAAATATCCTTTTACAAAACATATGAACAAGCTCAGATCTCAGACAAACTTTGCTTCTGATTCTCATTTACATGTGCACATTACAGCTGGTCAGTGTTTGTACAAATCCACAAACTTTAAGTCACAGGCATCTGGAACTGAAAAATATAGTATTGCACTTTAAAATGTTTGGCATTGCATGAACAGCAGGATTCCACCAAACCAAAGCTGCTGACTAACATTAAATTGCACATATTTAACTACTAACTACTAGTACTAGTAACTATTACTGCAGCAAGAATTCATGTTCACAGAACTGTATTCTTCAAGTGCAATCGGTGTCTGAAGCAACGTTTTAAATGAATTATGATGATGAATGTGTTGCATCAACGTAAACACGCTGCATACAGACGTGAAGAAAATATTTTAAAGACTGCTTCAATGACAAATCTTTTTTTTTTTTCAATGACAACTAATCCTGTCCCTGTTTTAGCTCCAGAGGTGAACTCTATAACCAGAGCAACCGTAGAAAACTGAACTCTTCATAGTTTTGAGTTTGGGACGAGTCAGGATTCTTCTTTTGTGATCAGAGGAAGTCAAACTTTAGCACCTTCAGACCCGAGTTCTTGTTTGATATGCATTTTTATACAACAAAAAAAAATACATCAAGAAAATAAATCTTCTTCATATTCAAACACGTATGAATCATCAACTCTTCAAACATTTTGCTGATAAAATCAGTGAGCTGTGAAGTCCACCGTTTGTCATCAGCTGGAACAGTTCAGATCTGTTCTTTTAAAACCGGCTGATGACTGAGAGAAAAATCTGATGTCAGTGAAGCGATGCTAAAATGGGGTGAGACATTTCTGTGTAGACTGGACTTATTGATGAGTCACCTGTTTGATACCACAGTGGGATGACTCTCAGCAGCACCTCTCAGTGTTAAAACATGATCCTAATAAAGTTCTATCCCATTGAACACCAACCTGTATATAAATCCTGTCCAGTAATAATGACAAAAACCTCAAGACCTGCAAACAACCTGAACACTTGGAAACCAGACACAGTTCAGACTTGACTTTGTTTTGTTGTATTTATTTGAATCCAATTTTTTGTGAGGCAATTTAGAGTTTCCAATCAGCGTGTTTTTGGGGATTGTGGGAGGAAAGCGGAGCACCCGGGGAAACCCACACAAGCACGGGGAGAACACCAACTCCACACAGAGACGAGCAGTCGGACAGACAGGATTTCTATTAAAATCATCCTCCGTACAGCTGTCATGATCAGCCATGCTACAAACCTGCTCAGGTGGGTTTGACTCACGCTCACGACCCTCTGCTGCAGGTCCTTCCCCTTCTTCTCCCCCCTTTCCTGTCTGTCTCTACTGCTCTAAATAAAGGCAAAAAAACCGACCCAAAAGGGTAGAAAAAGGCGAAAATTTTAAAAATTATTTAGGTTGAAAATATAGAAATTTCCTGTGTTAAAAGCTAAGGGTAAAATCTAACGTTAAAAATATAAATACTGATTTTAGATAAAGTTTAGTTGATAAAGCGATTTAAAAACGTTATTTCATTGGGTAAAGATAAGATCCTCCCCTTATAAGGACGCCCGTGACATTGTTATTCTGTTTGAATGAGCTACAGGTGTTGGAGCACAGACTTTCTACCTGTGGACAATGTGGATGTCTAATGTTCAGTGTTTGATGGAAATAAATGCACTTAAATGCATTACTTTGTCCTGGTCTTCAGTGTGAGAAACCTTGCACTCCTGTGGTTCAGTGCGGCTCTCTAGTGCTGTTTGAAATAGCAGCGTTTCAGAATGTCCTGAAAACCTGTCAGGATGTAGTATATAGTGGGAAAAGTGTCCTGAATGTGTTTAAAGACAGCCTAGGAAGGT
>NW_007578093.1:206732-249945 GCF_000690725.1 Stegastes partitus | reverse complement strand
CTAAGTGCCGGCTCTCACACATAGATGATTTGCTGTAGCCTACAGGTGACAAATCATTCAGATTCCAAAACTGTGTTATAAATACCACTGAAAAATATCATGGAAATTAATTTTCCTGTGTAAAAGGTAAGAAATGAACTGTTCACTCACAGCATTACCAGCAGTAGTCTCTTTATGTAATCACTCTGAATGAATGAGTAATGGTAATAATGTTTTATATTGACCGGAGCATAACGTCCAACATCAGCAATTTTCCCCACAGTATCTACCTTTCACTGCATATGACAGACCATACATTCAAAACCCAGCAAATCTAATGAAATTGAATTTAGCTCTGACTCAGGAACAATACACTGTGGTATTATTATGATCATTACAACATAATTTGCATTTAATTTACTGTAAACAGTACTGTTTTGCTTCTCTTTGAGGTTTTCACAATATGTTGCAGTAATAAATCCTCAATCATCAAACAAAAAAGTCTGTGTAAGAGAACAAGATGTACTTGAAAGCAGTCCTTGAACAAGGTTTTATCTTACCTGAAAACCACCTACACAGCCTTTTGGTGCAGGTTACAGTTATGTGTTGCTGCTTGATTTAATACACTATGGTTAGACTTAAATGCAATAGCAGCAGGTGTGTAAACTCCCCCCTCTTCAGCTTGCTATATAGTCATAGATCCACAGTGTGCAAAGGCTTCGTTAATCAATTGCAACTGTGTAGAGCTGTTGGTGATTCTTCTTTCATTGCAGGATCTACCACTGGTTAGAAAGAAAATGGTCTCTTTTGCACTGCGGCAGTGCAAAGGTTGTCAGATTAGTACAGGGATGTATCTCCACATTTCACATAATTCAGTCAAATGTTTCCTCTTTGGCATGAAAAACTGCAATCAGTCCATATAAATGTGACTTTCTAAGATTTGTTTTATTTAGCTATTATGTTAGTGCATGCTTTACACATGCAGGAAAGAAATAAGGCCTTCATCCATCACGACACAACATACGAACAGTTAGATTTGGAAAGAAAATCCATACAAACAGTAAATGCAGACTGGCCAAGATAGATATAAGCTTCAAATCCAGGACCTTGTTGCTGTGAGGTAGTGCAGATCATTATTATCAGTAACAGTGAACAATGAATGCTTGTAGCTTTCATTTCTGGTGCAAATTAAATGTGAATATACAGTAGTTCAATGACTAACTTACCTTTTGATTTAGCAGTTGTAGTGTTTTAATAGAAGCCGTACTTCTTGTGAGTTACTTCATCGTGCAACAGCAGGTCATTGTGCGTGTCTGCAATGCAGACTCACAAAGCAAACATGTGAAAACACAGCCAGCGTACAGGGGGCGGGCATCGTGAGACCTTGAAGCACATCTGTAAAAGATGTTTCAAACCTACGCAGACCAACATGTTCACATTCACATTCACTTTCACCTTGTATACACACATGTATATAATATCATTGTTATCTTCTTGTGTGTTTGTATGTATATACATTCACATATATATTGTAACTTCTTGTGTGTTTTATTCCTTTTTCTTATTTATGTTATTATTAGTATTGTTTCGGTGTGGAACAGGAGCACAACATATTTCACTGCGCGTTATGCCGTGTATAGCTGTGTTTGTGACCAATAAAAGACTTTGAGCCTTGAACATTAGTAAAGCACTAGCTGACAGACATGCAGACTTGTTCAAAGGATTCTCAGGTTAATGAATGTGACACAACATAATTACATTCATGTACATGACCTCAAATACAAGTCAAATGAGTGATTTATTTTGGGACAAGTGAACGGTTTTCATTGTCAGCGTCTGATGATGCAATTAAGAGCAATGACAACTGTTTAATTGGGCTTCATCTTATTAGCTAAATTGCAGATGTGGCAAACGTCTCTATATGCAAACACTGTTCATACTGGTAGCTTTAGTTACCGCAACTTGCATGCAGATCAGCAACACCAGTTATAAATGACCAACTGAATCCCTGCAGAAAGAGATAAAGTGGGTGATTAAAATGTGCACTAAAGTACTGCTGCACTTATCTCTGCAGGGATTTAACCTTTTCCAAGCCGCAGTGTGACATGTGAAGGTGGAGAGGCGTGAACGTGTAACGAGCTGATCTTAATAAAGAGTTCCTTCAGATCTGGTTGGACATGAAAATGTATGAACACACTATTGAACAATGGTTCTGTCCTGTTGTTTAATGTCCTCTTCACATCCCCCAGTGCCATCCATCCATCCATTATCTATACACCGTTTAATCCTCACTAGGGTCACGGGGGGGCTGGAGCCTATCCCAGCTGACTTAGGGTGAAGGCAGGGGACACCCTGGACAGGTCACCAGTCTATCACAGGGCTACACTTTGACACACATTCACACCCACGGACAATTTAGAATCACCAATTAACCTCAACATGTTTTTGGACTGTGTGGGAGGAAGCCAGAGAACCCGGAGAGAACCCACGCTGCACGGGGAGAACATGCAAACTCCACGCAGAAAGATCCCGGTGTCCTCACTGGGACGCGACCCGGTGACCTTCTTGCTGCGATTCAACTGTGCTAACCACAGAGCCACCTTGCAGCCCCCCCCAGTGCCTTGCATTGTCAAATTAATAGATAGATTGATAGTTTAATCATCCCCTTTGGGGAATTCAAGGTTTCCAACAGCTCACACATATTGCATTTAGGTAAGGAAAATATTACCATGCAAAATAACATGCAAATTATGCTGGCAGAGGAAATACGAAAAATTGTGCTGCTATTTGACAATAAACAAAGAATATTAAAAGCCTAAATACAGTAATAACAATTATTGTTATGTTTATTGCTAAATAGAGTAAAACAACAGGAAATTTCAAGTTTCAAATTCTGTCCCATATTATAACATTACTTTTCCTAATGTTTTAGGTTTTACATCAAGCCAAAAATCATACAAAGTCATATTTTTCGGTATCATGAAAACACACAAGAATGAACACGAATACACAGCAGGTTGACTCTTTAAAAAGTCTAATGATCTATGAAAGAAAACACAACTTATACAACATCTGCAATTGTAAGACACCCCCATTTATTTCTGGTAAAAAATGAAGTTCAGAAAGTTTAAAAAGTCATCTTTGCAAGTCCAGAATCTTTTTTTCAGGTTGACAGTGGATAATTTTACAAAACCTCTCTTCGTGCTGAATAGCACACAGGCAGCTTTTGATCGTGACACAGGCGACCTCTCGATGAAGTGTTGTTTTAATAGAAATTCCATTTCTATTTAAGTCCGTGACATCTGCCTCCACGTGTGCGTGTGTGTTTTTGTGTCAAGCAGACGCACACATTTCGCAGTCACATAGTGCTACATTTGTTCCTTTGTGTGTGTTCCTGTCTGTTTGGATGAAGGTGTGACCTCTGGCTTTACGACAGTGAGGAGGGAGAATTAGAAGAAAGAGGGGAGCGAGGGATGGAGAGACGGATAGAGGGTTTGATGAATAGAGTGGTGTGGAAGGAAGTGTCTCGGCAAAAGAGAAGAGGAATGAGGTCATTATCTCTGTCCTCACCTGTGGCCTCCAGTCCACACACACACACACACAAACACACAAAATCCACATTTCATCAACAACAGCAACAACACCTCTGTCCCTCCCCGCTTCTCCACACACCACTTTTCTTTCTCAAACTCTTCTGCGTCGTAACTCAGCATCTCTTTCCGTCTGCTTGTATGATGATTTCTTCTTCTCCGCGTCTCCTTGTCGGTTCTGTGTAATTCACAGCTTTTAAACTTCATCCTCCGTGATTCATCGCTGCTTCTTCTTTTTCTATAAGTGGAATCCAACCGTCACACTCATCACAGTGATTTCTCTGCTCCTCACATCACTATCGCTTACCCCAATTCCCCTCTCTGCCTTATTACTGCTCAATTTTTTTTTTTTTTGCCTCCCTCCCTCCCTCCTCCTTGCCTCCCCCATCTTTAGAGCACAGTAGGCTGTAATCACATCCACTGGACCATGATCACCCTTCTCCTCTTCCTCTTCTTCCTCCTCTTTGTCTTCCCTCCTCCCCTCCTCACCCACTTTTGCGAGGCGGGTCATGCCTCTTGAGGCAGCGGAGCAGAGAAATTGCCTGTTATCGAGGGTCGATTTTTCATGCGCTTGTAAATTGCTTTGTATTGACACTCTGTCAGAGCGGGGTCGTCACACCGGCCCGGGCCACTCGCCACCCTGTGATCTCGGGGTGCTTCCATCGGGACTGAGAGCGGTCAGGAGGGGTGCAGCTTTGCGTGCGTTTTTGGGTGTTGGCTCTAATCTTTTGACTGCATCTCGAGTGTGTATTTGAGTCGTGGATTTCTGTGGGATTGGAGGGGATTTCATTCAGGATCGCTGAAGAGGCCTCAGAGTGGAAATTACAATACTAACAGTAGCTGCCTTCTCTCTGTGCTGAAGCCTTTTGCAACAGACGTTCTCCAAGTGACGATCAAGATGATTAAGTGTTCATATTTATCAAATCACCTCTGTGTGAATATAGCATGCTTTATAGTTGTTTTTTCACTTCTGTGTAAGCCCGTCAACTTCACTGTAAAAAAAAAAAAAAAAGCTGTAAAAACACTTGATGCCAGAAAAAAATACAGTACAGAGTTTTGATGTGGATGTTATTCAGTGTTGTTTTGTATCTTTATGCTTTACATATAAATTCATCCTTTCTTCGGTGATATTACAAGTTATTATCTGTAATTTAACAAAAATAGGAAGTCTGTAGCATAACAGTACAATGTAAAATACAGTTAAGACTGTTAATTTTTGTGTTATTGCCTTAAAAAAATCTTTTGCACTTCCTCATTTGCTGTCAGAAAAATATACTCCCACTACTTTATTTAAAGGGTGATTGATTGACCCTGCAAAGACCTCTATCAGAGCTGAAAACATATTACAAGCCCCTGTCTGTCTTTGCTGACCATATTACGAACAAATGTCTTTTTCCACAGTAAGCAGAGTTCACATGATGTGCATCAGTACTACCTCCAGCTTCAAGAGCTTTTGTCCTTGTTGCATCATTCTCTTTTCTCAGTTTTTTTCTCCCGGTTTTTCTGTGTTAATGTCTCTGTGTATGTCTCTGCCTAGGTTCCTCCAAGCTCTTTCTCATCCATCTTATGTCTTAAATCTCTCACCTCTCCCTTGTCAATCGCGTCGGCTTTTCTTTTATCTTTCATGCCTCTTACACATTCTGTCTTTTCTATGTTTCTCTGAGTTTTCTTTGTTGTCACACCAATGCTGAACTGCAACACTGAGATTTAACACGCTGTCTCTGTGTTGACTGTTTCAAACATTTTGCCTGCTAATAAGGGAACTAATGTATGTATTTTTACTTTGTTACGTGAAGTTTTTCTGCAGTAGTCCTGTTTGTATGCAAGCTCTTTGGTTGCTTTCCACAATAAGGCTCAATATAGAATCAAAACACAAGCTATGAATAAAACACTGTCTCTATGCACAGCAGCGCTGCACCTGGGTAGAGACTGAGCAGAACTGGTGGAGATGACTTAAAGGAATATTCCACTGAAATCTGTCTTTCAAATATCAAAACCTCACTGCCTGTAGGCTTGAAAACCTTTGAAAAGTTTGTGACTTTCTCCTTTGTGAAGGAGCTGGCAGTTGTAGTCAGACGGGATTCATAGCAGGTGCAAAGGGTTGAAAATGTTGACCCAGAGAGAAGGAAGGAAAGGGTGTAAGAGATGTAGCCCAACTGACAACAGATTTTCCTTATCCTGTACTAATAGCCAAATAAATCTGAGAGCTTTTAAAATGAGATAACATTTTATCAACCCATACCTACCTTTGTAAAGTAAATATAATGCCAAGATGTATATGTGTGTGGGGGGGGAGGACATGTGGGAAAGGACCATGAGTGGGATTCGAACTCATGACCTCCACATCAGGACTGTAGCCCTGTACATAGGACGCCAGCTCAACCAGGTGAGCTATAGCGGCACCCCAGCGAAAGCACTTTTTAAACTAAATTAACTAATTAAAATGCCACTAGATTAGCCGGTAAATGGTTCTTGTTCTGAAAGGCTACAAAACATGGTGGACTAATTAATTATGATGTGTTGGTAAGCTGCCCAACAGTATATAGGGTAGTTAAAATCAGCACAGCTCTGAATAATTACAGTCGTTAAATGCAGCTTACACATCAGTTCACTCGTAATAGTAATCCATAAGAACATCTACAGCATGACTGCCTTTAATACTCAATTGTTAAACTTTGAGTGCACGACTTTGACTTGTGTATGTATATTTTGTGTGGAATTATTATGTTTACTTAAGTAAAAAAATGTTAGTACTGCTTCTACTACTTCTTTCTAATAACACTCAATAAGTACAAATGATATACCAATTTAAACTATGACTAATGTAATATGCTTCATGTGATTTTATTCATTATAGTATTTCTCAAAGGGAGTTGCTTTTGGAAAAGGTTCAGAACTGTTGCTGTCTTTAACAGCATGGCTCACTATCTGTCACTGTATAACCTTGTCAAACACACTGAGAAAAGCTTGAGAAAGGACACATTTTAATTGATACATGGGTTATATAGACGTATAGATAGAGATACAGTTTAGATTAGAGAATCTGCTAGGAACATCTGCACAGCCAGGGAGCAGCAGGACCAAAACATCTGGATTTGCGTGAGGCAACACTAGACACATACATGGGTAAAGAGAGCTTTGGCTTTAAATAGCAAAGCTCATAATCAGCTACAGGCAAATTTATGCAGAAACATTTTGTAGACATTTGGTAGACATATAAGCATTGACCTCAGCTGGGGCTGATGCTGAGGTCCATAAGAGTCCATTATGAGCTTGTGAGATAAGCTCCTATGGTGGCTAATCATTTTAATAGTGATAGGCTAATTTCAGTAATTTGATTTGCAGGTTGTTCCTGTTTAATTCTGGTGCCAGCGGCTGCACCTGCAGGTGTTTTATTAGGTGCGCAGACATTATTTACATGAGCACACAGAGTTTTTCTTGTGAGTTTCTCGACATATACCTACAAGGGGTAGGTAAGAGACCATGACTGTCAGGAGGACTAATTCCTGCTATCAGACACAGTTAAGGTAGAAGTCCTATCCACTTAAGCCACCCAAAGCATGAATAAAAATAAAAGTCCTCCAGATTTCCTTTTTTTCTATACAACATTCCATAAATGGAAAATCATAAAATCGCATCCACACATTAATCTGGCCAGTTAAAATTGTCTTTAAATTTTATTTTGTATAGAAAATCAAACTGACCAGCATTAATGAACCCTATTTTTTATTTTATTTTTATTATTATTATTTTTTTAATGTAACGGAGGCAGTGGGAAGACTTTACAACTGTGTAAAAGTATTGCAACTACTTTTTAAATGGAGCAAGGATGTATTTATGTTTTTACTTACGGAATTGATAGTCTAAAATCCATATAAAAACCTTTTTTAGGTCAGTTTTGTTGCGACTGTACTGATAGCAGTAGTTCCCTCCTGCTTCAGTCAGTTCAGTGTTAGCAAAGATATTAAGACAAGGCAACGGACCAATTGACCTACCTGGACTGTTGGCTCTATGCTAGCAGCACCTCACCGGAAAGTTGACCAACATATGAGTCTCCTGCTGTACTACTGTGGCAGAAAAAAAAAAGGACAGAACATTACAGGATTTTATAGAGAGTTACTCCTTCAGTCATAAGTGAACCAAAGGCATCAGGTCCTACACGAGTGGGTGGCAGCAGACATATATTCATGTTTCTCTGCAGCCATTGGCTTCAGTGTAGTGCCATCTCCCTGGCAAGCTGCGCCGATGTCTGTGTTTGACACCCACTCTCTTGGTAGGGCGGCACATTCTAGACTGCACTGGCACTGATCTCCCGCCAAGCTTTTTGTTTTTTTCCTGTGAAAAGATGGAGAAATGAGAAGATGGTTAACATGCACACAAAGAGGCAGAAGTGGAAAAGAAGGTGCCGAGCAGAGATAGAGAGCTCTGAAAGGGATGAAAAAACCAGAGAACACACAAAGTCTGGTCAGGAAGGAGAAAGTGAGGCAATGTGAGGAATCCAACAGTGGTGCTGAAAAGAAAAGGGGGGAAAAAAAAAAAAACCGATAGAGTGAGTCCAGATGCGGTGTGAAAAACGGGTGGAGAGGAAAAGGCAGAGACTGATAAATGGGTAGAGAGAAATGAGGGATGCCTGAGAGACTTTCTTTCTTCCTTCTGTTCCCTTCAATGTAGAGCCAAGCCAGCCCTCCTGGCAGATGTCTCCTCCTCCACCCTGTCCGCCCCACCTGCTTCCCCTCCCTTTATCCTCCCGCTGTCCTCCCGCTATCCTCCTCCTCTGTCCTGTATGCCACACAGCTGCACATCCACTCCCTGTGCATTAGGACTCATCTGCCACGAGTGCGTCCTGAAAGAGCCCTCCAATCTGCAACTAGCTTGTCTCACAGCACATTAAAGCCGCACTGGGCAAGACACTTTACGTGAAAATACACCCCATTTATTAATCTAACTCACAAATTGGGGCTGCAGCTGATCCCCACTAATTGACAACCCACAGACTCACACTGTTTGCCATAATTTGTTTCAGATGGAGCCACACCACCTTCACTACTGGCTATTGGCAAACCACAGGTGATCGATACATATTTCCTTATTCAACGCCTGTCTCTTCACCGTACACATCCAGCATGCACAGGGTAGCATTAGCATCTGCTTGGAGTTTTGTTCCAGGCTGCTTGTTCATGTTCCTTATAGCTGTATGGCTGCTAAACACTCTGCTATATTTGCGAGCCATTTGATGTCTTTGTATTTCCATACATTCTTGTTGGGAAGGTAGCATAATGGTGGATTTTAAAGCCTTTTTTGTGAAAAACAGCTGCCTGCCAGACGAGTGCTGTATGAGATCAGTGAAAATAAAGGAAAACCATGAGGTTGCAAATGAAACCATAAGAATGAGCTGAAAGACAAATGAGTTCACAGAGCTGAGAGTAACTTCTTTCGGATGTTAATTCTCTCTGTGTGTTATCACCATGACTTCACAACGCTTTACATATTTTCATTAGATGAGTTTTTAATATTGTATCAAGTATTTTTTGAAACGGCACAAAATGTTTACATGCAGTTTTAAAAAGCTATGCCTAAAAATTGAGAATTTCATTTCATTAGGTGTTCATTACCAGTCTGTTATCAGGACATATAGTATATCTTATCAACTAGTTGTATTGTAAAGTTTTATTTCTTCCTTTTTGCTCATTCATTTTTATTGTAATGTGTTGTGTCCTGATGCAAATTCAATCCTAAATCCTGCCTGTACTTCACTGAAAACCACAAATCCTCAATGGTAAAAAAAAAAAAATGTCTTGGTTTCAGCAAAGTGAATAATCAAAACTTCACAGCCACACATGAAACCATCCCAAACGTTAGTGTTTGAGCGCTCAGTCTACAGAGAGCTGGACTTACAAATAACTGAAAATGCTGCCATGGGGGTTTTTGCACAGCCAACCTTATCAGACGCTAAAAAACAGAGAATTTAGGTCTGGGAGTCTGACAAAAACATATTCCATGATTTCTTAGTAATGAAGCTATTCAAACTTTTGAGAAATTCAAACTGTTATCTCTTGCTGCCACTTGGGATGACAGAATTGCAAACTAGGCTTGTTGGGTCTTTAAATGTACAAAAGTCACATGTTGTGTCTGTAATTCCCTTAATACATAGGTTGCTGCACCAAGATAAGGAACACGCTGCTACTCTAAGCTGAAGAAGTGATGTCTATTTGAGATTCTGGTACAAGTGGGAAAACAAGAAAATTAGTCTTGAAAAAACAAAACTAGTAAAATACTTGACAGTGTCTATTTTTGTAATTGCATGGGTCATTCTGCTGTTTCAGGCCATTGAAAGTGGATGTTACTGCCACAAACGTAAAGTAAAATTAGGTTATCCTGGTTAAAATGGGACTGCTATTTATAAATACAGTTGGCAATGATTAGTTGAAAGAAACACACAGTAGACATGATGGAGATTGGAAAGGTGCTGTACTTCTAGTTTAAAATGTCAAAGACACCATCTGCAATAGGCCATGAGCTCCATTTCCTGTGTGTTTGTGTGTGTATGTGAGAGGCAAAAAGGGAGAAAGGAGGTTGTTGAAAGTGTGTAAGTGCTGTCATTACTCACCCTCCACAGTAGAGTGTGTGCTGTTCTGCAGCTTCCATTACTTGTGAGTGTTATATAATACAAGAGTTTAATTTTTTAACAGACCAGAGTTAAGAGACAAAAAACGCTAAGTCATGACAGTGTGAATGAGGCACAGAGGAGAGGTCATAAGAGGAGCGAAATGAAAGGGAGAAATATAACCAGGAAGGTTAGGAGTCCAGAGACACATGCTGGAGGAGACTATGAAACAAAGAAAAAGTAGAAGTGAATTGTCTTACTTTATCTATGAAGTTTTTACTGATGACACAAGTGCACACTATTCAGAGCCTGAGCAACATTGGATTTTAGCCAGTAAGAAATTCTGATTTTGAAATATAGGTGGATATTGTTTTTTACATATATGATAGCTATATTGAAAAGAGAAAATTATGGGGTCATTGTTCAATAAGTGTCCAGAAATTGTATTTCAGCAGCTCACTGTGAAGACACCACTTGACTCCTCAGCACCATCTGTTCAGCTGTGATGCAGCTCAGCTACATGTGCTGCAGACAGTGCACCATGCATTGAAAACAGTAGAGTTGGAAATGCTCTGCAGGACAAACTATGTGATGGCATCGTTTTTAAATGTTCCCAATCATCTTTTCTGTAGTATCTTCTGTCCAGTGAAGTTTTCATTCTGAAGTTGTTTTGGACAACATATCCACTGATACCGATTGATTGTTGATGGGCCAATGTCAACCGATGTTTTGGTCAGGCTTGAGTGCAGAAAAAATGAGAATGAAAGAAAAGGACCAAGACCAAAACAATGTGTCATGTTCATTTTGCTGGCAAAGGGAAATTATTACCCTCGCTTTTCTCACTCAACATATAGCAAAACCTTCCACTTAGACCTCCAATACAGTACAAGAAGCAGCATTTTATTCAACTGAAAGCACATTGTTTCTAAAACACTGCTAGATTTATTTTTCAAAGCTGCCATTAATGCAAACACAAAACTTCCTGCTGCTGCTTCACATGAAAAATCTTTTCACTGTAGCCAATGAAAGAAGGGATTGTAAAGTGAAGCAGCTGCAGCAACAAAGAAAAGTGTGTCTGGATTTCGAGATCCAGGCATTGTTTTTGGTTGGCAGATCAGCTTTAATCGGAGCTATTTTGAAATTCAATATTTAATGCATTTTGAGAAGTTGCAATGATGATGTTGTTAGAAAGACGACATTCTTCTAGCTCATTCAAATCTTCTCTGTTTGAAAATGAATGAAACCACTGTTTGCAATCAGACCTAATACAGGATTGAGATGGCTTCACTGTGTGTAGTTCTGTTTAGCTCTTCAGTTAGCTTGTGAGCCAACAACTGGAAATGACTGGAAAATATCAACATTTGCTCTTGCTCTGCCTATGTGCCCCGTGAGCCTCTGGAAGCTGCTTTATTTTGGTACCATCATTATTATGTGTTCTAATTTAGCAAAGATTTGGTGGAGGGCAGGAATACACCCTCAAGCTTGGAGCTAAAACTACGGTCTTCTACTTCAAGGTGTGAGAGCCAAGCCATCTTACGTATATTAAAATTATACATGCATATTTTATAATCATATAATCATAATCTTACTTTAATTATGAGAATGCTTTGATAAAGTTGTTAACATGCATAACAAAGGAGGCTTTGATGATATGGACAATTTCATGCATGGATGGACATACACAAAGGCAGCAGCAAATGAAAACAAGTCAAACTCTGTTGGGGTAGTGATACACCTTGTGAAACTTCTGATGAGCAGGTTTATCTGCCAGCAGCACCCCGCTAGGAACAGCAGGAGAGCCTCTGGTACTTTGTAGGGCTGTCCCTCACATGAGGGAGCTGGGTTCATTAATTTGCTCACACAGATATGCTGAGGTGTCTTTCAGTCACATTCTTAACTCTCATCTGATTTGTGGGTGTCAAATATGGACTGTGTATAAACCCGTAGTCACCCATAGGTTTCCTCAAGAGAACGTTTTGAGTGTCAAACAAAGCAAAGGAGATGTCTTTCTTTGGGTGGTTAAAAAAATTAAAATATGTTCAATCAAAACATTCAAACCCTCCAGCTAATGAGATGTTAATATAATCTCAGTTTTAGTATTTCTACTAGTATGATTTTAGCCCAAGAAATATTCAGAACAATAATACGTGTGTTTTCATATAACTTATTTCAGAAATTAATTACATATTAAGAACAGTGAAACAGTGGATGTGACAGAATAAATCCACTCAAAGTGTTAGTTCACTCATCCCATAGGCATTCCCACAATATTTGCATCCTTCTTGCATTCCTGTCGCCTAAAATTAAAATGCAAATAGTGATTTAGCTCTGTAAAAATGGTCAATAAATCGAGTCGAAATCCATAACTCAAACCCACCAACATAAAAGCACCACTGCATGAGCTGTCTCTGTCTCAGCTGCACACAGCACACGGGAAAAAGGCAGAGTTTATCACAGAAGTGACATTTAAATTTGATTTAATTTCGACCTACAAATCATATTTACTGTGCATAATTGTCATGCATGTGTTGTTGACCTTTATTCTACCTCCTTCATTCATCAGATTCACGGAGATTTGTTGTAATCACTGGCCAAAAATTATGAAACCGGCAGCAGTAAATTGTGACTTTATTTGATAGCATTTAGCATTATACAGTGTCAATCTGTATAAATCCTTTTTTTTTTTTTTTTTTTTGCTGTTTAATGAACCTTGCAATAATCACAATATGTAGCCCCACATAGTGTGAAAATAATCTTCAGAAGTTTGCAGAAATTTTAATGCTGTGACTAAACATGCAGTTCAGCATTCGTGTAACAGTTGGGCATCAGTAGTCTGTGCAAATAACTTGCCAGGAAATTGTGTCTTAATATGAACATTTTCTGCCAGACTGCGATGAACTCTGGACAGAATTTCAAGCTCTTTTACACGGTGGTGGGACTGTTCAAATTTGTAGTTTCTGCAGGGACTGACTCATCAGGGGTATCGTGGGGCATCAGTCCAGTCGAACCAAATATGAGTAAATACACAAGTGTATATTTAGACTGGCTGATAAACTGTTCACAAACCACTCCTGCCTCCTCATGTAAAACTTAAAAACCCTTGTTTTCGCCAGAAAACCACCAGACCCATCTAAATGAGTAAATGGAGGAAAAGTTTAAGATCACACTGAAGAAAACTATTTATTGTCCTTTTTCAGCAAGGGCTCTTTGCCTGTTCTCACCTCAACACATCAAAATTCAACAGTTGAATTTCATTCATTAGCCGAAGACTAATTAACTATGTTTTTATTGATCAAATACATCTCGAATTCTCATCGTACTACAAGCCTTAGATTTTGGCTGACCTTAAGAACTGCCCATCGACTAGCTTTTTAAAAAAAAATTCAAGTTATCCGACAGCAGTAACTTCCTGAACTTTTCCAGTCTCCTGTGTAAAACACTCTTCATAGGTTATTTCAGGTGAGCACTCTGGTATCATATTGTAGGTCATAAAGGAGTCAGTCCAAAAAAGTTATGTCAAATGATTCTGCTTTGGTGAAGCAAATCAGTTAATTTGATATGCTGAAAACAAGCTGGATTATCATGTGTTAAAAGTCAAAGCTCTTCTACGCAGCAAGCCTCAGCGACTGGCCTTAAAACTCTAACACTGTACATTTTTTTAAAGTTTAATGCTTCATTGCAAAGACTTGGTGTGGTTTAAGTTTAATTCACCTCCTTCGAATCAATCAGCAAGCATGCAAGTGGTAGAATCAAATCAGGTATACCAAAAGCTACACTTTATCCAGAGACTGGTTGTACTAGCTCTTGTAAATTTAGTCTGTGTTCCATTTTAAGTGGAGCTTGTGATGCTACATTAACTTCTGTACATTACTTTTTTTTATGTTCAAAATTTTCCAAGCAAATGATTTTCGCATTACTGCTCTTTAGAGGCTTCGACGTTTATGAAGTTCTTTTGGGAAAACCCCAATTTTAGTAAATCACCTGCTAGTGAAGTATCGTACCATTAAGAAAACCAGACTGAATTGAAATCAGAATAAAATTCCGCCTATGTTTTTGTTGAAATACACATTTGGCATTTTATTGCGAACGTGGCCTCTTGCGATATATGTGTGTTACCAGTGATTTTAAGAGCTGTTGCTTTATTTGAAAGACAACAAATACAAGTATTCCTTTACCTATAGGAATGGCAGTAATTCTGGTATGTATACTGGTTATAATCTACACAATATTGTCACCAATTTGACTTAATCAGCCAATGAACATCTTTAAACGGGAGGCAGAAATACGGACACACAAACACACAGTCCCTAATGCTTTATTTATTTATGTTTTCATTGCTTATGGATGCGGAAAGAGGGGTGCAGTGGGAGCCAGAGAGGTGGCGGGGAACCATGTTTTTGAACAGGTTGCCGATGATCACAGAGTCTGAGGGGCCAGTGTTAATGACTTATTCATGGGCCCTTCTGGCCCCTCATGGCCCCTGGGAATACACCAAACAGATGCAAGAGGGAAAGAGAGAAGGATAGGGAGGAGGGAAGATGCAAGGGAAGGGAGGAGTCATGTGGGACAGAGGAGAGAAACAATGTGCTAGGACCGTGGTGGTGGGATGCAGAGGGGAGGGGGTAACTTTGCATAAAAAGACAAACACAAAAGCAGGATGAAAGAGGAAAAATGGGGTGTGGAGGAGGAACAGACGGAGGGAGCGCTCAGACTGGTGACCATGTCCTAACCTTGGTATCAGTCCTGGGATGCCGTCAAGGCAGCCAGAGGTGCTGCAGGAGGACTTGCTGGCTGGCTGAGCAGGTGACAGACTGTTGGACTAGATCATCACGCTCATTTCCATCTACATCTGCTTCCAGGAGAGGAGGTGAAAGGGGAGTTTTTTCAGACTTCTATGAGCCAGTTACATGTAGTCTGTTGTCTCAGTTTCAAGATGTAGTAGTCCACGGAAAAATCTGCACCTACTCCCAATCAAGTGTACAGTAGACAAGATCGAAGAGGCAGTAAATGGGCGGTCAGACCATCATCACCGAATCCAAATGGTATGACAGGACAATTAGCAGTAAAAATACTTTCTAATAGCTTACCAAAGGTAAATTGCAGTTTATGGAGAGCACAAGTATATGCTGATGTTCTACTTCAAAGATCGCAGAGCGCCGACAATTAATGTGTCTGATCAACGCTGTCTTGCCATCGCCTCATTAAAACATGACCCTAAAATAGTCACTACGCGCCTCAATAACTCTTTCTAAAAAGGAATGGAAGCATTTGAAATATTGATCAAAACTGCTTTTGATTCCTTTTTCCTTCTCCCTTGTCCCAGTGTAATAAAGAGACATCTTCATTTTCAGAACATTGATGAGATCTTTTCGAAGGCTGAGTTGATTTCTCAACTCTCCATAGAATTGGAGACCTTGTGATGTTTTTTTTGCACTTTTTGTTCAAACGCTTGTTTACGAGGCTCCGATTCTACAATACCTCAGGTTGTTTATCCAAGCCATCTGAAATCTCTGTCTTAATCAGAGTTGTGTTCAAAGGTAAGATAAGGGCTTGCCAAATCCTTCTTAACCCACCAGCGACACACTTCACAGCGAATTACAATGTGTCTTCTGCTGCTCATAAAAAAAATAAATAAATGAATGTCGCAGCCTTGTCTTGATGGAGTGGCAGATATCCACAAAGAAGAATTGCAGGTCTTTGTTTTTTTACGGAAACCTCAGAACTTAACAGTTTTGAAGCATGTGGCAAAATTGAGAATGCCTGAGATCTTTTTTGAGCGATAGAAGATGTCAGATGAATGGTTTTGGCTTGAAACTTGGCCCAGCATCTGCATAATTTAGGATGATGTTGCCCCAGTTTTGCAAACTCTATTTTTGACCTCGAGTTAAATGCAACATAATTGTTTGCGGCAGAGTGCTCCCTCTTTTGGGCAGGTTAAGCATCATCTGTGCAGTTTTCCCTTTTCTTCTTTCCTGTATATATCCTTTTTTTTTATTACGCTTCTTCGGCTGGTGCACATCTACTGGTTTCTCAATGACTGTAGTTGTGCAGCTAAAAGATATGAGTGTTTATTGGTAATTACTTGGTGAAAGATGTCCTGCAGTAGTTATCACTGTCTCTCCCAAATGCACATAATCGTACATGCACACACACACACACAGCTACACAGCACCCAGAACACCACTATTGTATATCATCTCATTATAAAATATGAAATGAAGCTTTTTAATAGACGCTGAGTGAGGGGTGAAATCACTCTCTACACACACTACTCCTCACCTCCCCATCACTGCAGCAACTTTGATGCAAATCCTTAAAAGGGCAGAACTGGCGGGTAAGCTGTGCATCGCCATGGCAATGCAGACTGGGAGAAATCCATTTTTCATAGACAGGCATTGCCGGTCGGGCTACTGCAATGCATGTGATATCAAGAGAAAGGAGAGCCAAGAGGAAAACCAAACACACTCAAACGGCCAGAAATCTGACAGAAAAAGGTCCAAGACAAGACTTGAAGAGGTTGTATTTTCCACTATTTTAGGACTGTCAGTTATCCTGCTTGGCTCACTGCACTGTATGTTGCTGTCGATGAGGACGATCGATGTTCATGGATACACTTTCATAAGTCATATATGCTCGTAATCCCAAGTCTTGTGAACAAATTGTATGGTATTTTTGAAAAAATGTGCTAATGTGCTTTCTTGCGAAGAGGCAGGTGAAGAGATTGAAACCACTCTTGTTTGTGTGTCATGACTAAAGCAAGGGCCAGAAGGTTTTAGCCTAATCTGGATGTAGGGAGAAACAGCCCGCCTTCTATACTGGATGCAACAATATCAAAGTGGAATTGGACCACTACGCACAAAAGAACATTATTTTATTACTCCCCCCCAAAAAATGTTAAACTGTCCTTTTATTAAATAGATCTGCTTCTTTCTTTAATTGTGTTTATTGGACATGTTGAGTTATAATCTCTCAGGTGGTTTTCTAGAAAATCAAAGTTGGTATTTCTGTCAATGTTGGAATATGTGAGTTTGTTTTTTTGCCAACCAATTTAACAAACATATACTTTAATTTATCAATAATATCCCTTCTCAATTTCTTCTTAAACTTACAAATACTTCAAATGGAATATAAATGGGACGTCATTTGCAACCCAGAGGAGAAGTTTTGCAATACTGATGTGTAAACAAAAGCAGTAAAGTAAAAACATTGTTGCACATATTTTGGATTCCAGAAAAAGCATTTGAAATATTTTTAAAGAAAAAATATTTAAAAGGGTTCTCAAATTATGTAGTATTGCAGATTCATGAAGTTGGGGAGTTGCATGGAACAGGCTTACAAAAGAATATTAAAAATCCTGTCTTTTAGACTCAGTGTGAGTCAAGCTTCAAAAACACTAAAAGCTACTTTTCTGATGTAATGGAATGATATACCTCAGTTACATCTTTCATTGGACCTTTCCTACCTGTTAAATACCCCCTTTTTCTAAAGAACACAGTTTTATAATCCATTTTTAATTTTTTGGGCATGTTTTTGCCTTCATTTTAAAACTAATGCAAAAGAGAGAGAGCAGGGGAATGATAGGCAGGAAATGGTCCATGCTCTGGAATCAGACTTAGAATTTGCTGTTTAGGGCATATGTCCCATGTGATATACAGTCTAAACACTCAGCCATCAGGTTGCCTCAGTATATTGAGTTTTTTTTTATTTTTATTTTTTTTATCTCAACCTGTAAAAACAGTTGTTTGATGTCTTAAAAGTAACCTAAATACTAATCAATGTTCACAGACTAAATAATACTGTGGATAAGTGTAAAATTAAAAAGATGTACACTTTACCACCTTTTGTCTACCTTTTAGTTCTTAAAAGATCAAAACACAACATAAGTATACTGAACAAAAATACAAAAGCAGCATGTAATATTTTATTAGATTCTACTCTCTACTCTTTTTAACATAGTGGAATAAGTAGTTATTGTTCCAGTACACAGCATCGATACAGCAGACTGGATATTATGAAACAGCAAAGTACACACTGTGTTGGAAATGATCATGTTTAGATCCAGAGTGGGGTCATAGACCAGAAATCATGAGTCAGTAAAGACTCACATGGAGTTAATGAGATTGTTAGTGCTGTTTGTGGAGTGTTGTCCCAGACTTCCTAAGGGGCTCTGTGAAGTTAGTGGACACTTTTGGGAAGAGGATCATGTTGTCGGACATCCAGAGCTGTCTGAAATGATGTCGTAGACGACAAACAGTGGAGCTGTGGACATTCAAGTGCCTCACTATGGTCCTGACAGACATGTCAGCATCCAGCAGATCAACAGCCTGTTCTCATCCTTCTCTTGTCATTTGTGGCATTGTGTCGTTTGAATGAAGCTGCATTTTAAGATGGTCTTCCATAGTCACTGGCTAAAGGAGTGTCTGTGTTCTGGTCATGCTGTCTGTTCATTGTCCCTTCAAGCAACACCTGACAAGGGTGTGGATATATTCAGTGGTTGAGAATTTGGTCATCATTGTAACAGCTTAACAACTTTTTGTGCACAACTTTCTAAATCTAAAGCTTGTCTAAACAGAACATTACAAATGAGATCTTTAACTTTTTCTTAAAGTCAGAAAACAAGTCAGTATGCAGGTTGTGTTTCTATTTTTGTATGATGTACATGTCACTGCTCATTTTTACCCTTATACATACAATATCTGTTTGCTGTTCATTATCTGTCCATACGTAAACAATGCAGCTATATTTATTTACGTTCATACTACAAGCACACTCTTTCAACACCCTTCCACCTGTTCACAAATACTGAATTCCCCCCCAAATGCACACACACCCCATGTAAACACACACAACACTGTAGCTGTTAACACCTGCTTATATACACATTAGTTTTGCATGGGTACCTGTGCAATGACTATAATCCATCATGGGCTGTGCCACCCTGGTATCACAGTAGAGCTACAACACAGGCCTGCAGATGTTGGGCACGCTGCCAAGGCCAGTGGAGGTAGAGACGATCCACACAAACTCCCCCCACTGCTTAACAAATGCTGCCTCCTCCCTGCTCTTTATACACACAACCAAACACACACAGGCAGATGCAAATCACATACACCCACAAACACAAACTCACAAACACTTATATGCGCATGTGCATGCATTCACACATAAACTCATCCTTGAGATATGCGAGCTGACAGTCACAGATGTGTCTTTATTATTCATTGTTAGTTTGCCCTGTAACAATGCTGGGTCACTTTGAGCTATAAATCAGCTAAGATTACTTGGAATTATTCCGAACTCCATTAGCTGCCAAACATGTTTTTTTTCAGGCGACATCAAAAGCTCTCAGGACAAATATAAACTTTATGCAGTTCTGGACCAGATAGTGATGATGATTTTTTTTTTTTTTTTGAGCCTCATGGTGTCTGTATTCATGTAACAATGGCGGTTCGGCCAGTTTTTATGATCATTATGCTTAAGAAGTTATTAACAGATGTGTTGAAAATATTATTCAAACTTTATTTTACATCTGTAAAGTACTGGAGGTCACATTAGGTACAGAACTTTCATGTTTATAATTCCCATCTCTGTTGTTTAAATGCCTGGATATCGTGATTATATTAATTGTTAAAGCACTTTATCAATCAAACAGGACAAGCTGATGATGTTTATGAAATAGCTATAGGAGACAGAAAGTAGGATTTCCTTTTCTTTTGAATTTCATGCATAAACTCCTGGTACATAAGCACTGCGCACAGATCAAGTGCTGGCCTCAACTCATAGTGTATTCACACTGATATCAAAGGGCGGGTAAAAATTTAATTGGTCTCTGTGCTCTCAGTCTCTATTCTGTTTCTTTCTCTCTGCCCTTCACATGCATGTGTATGCAGGAGAGAACACATGCACACACACGAACAAACTGACACACAACTAAATTTGTATTGCCACCCACCAGCAAACTGGCACCGGCTCTTGTCATGCATACTCACACATGCGTATACACTTCTGTCACAATCATTTGTATGCAAAGTGGCTGGCTGCGATGGGTTGCTATGGTTGCTGTTACCAGGTTATGTGACAAGAAGCAGCAAGTTGCTTTACTTCTTATTTGTGCCAATGTAAAGGTGTCACTGTGGGAACACATAGAGCTGAAGAGGCATTAATAAACACGAACCGGCTCACAATGGGAGAAAGAACCACAGGGATGGAGACAGCTGCACAGGAATAAGTGCATCAAACGTTTAGAGTTGTGGACACTTAAGGGTATAATAGTGTTAAAACCTCCAATCAACAGCGGTTGACAGGAAAGCAAACAAGAAGCAAATTGTTAGGTTTGTGTTAGTCAGTCATATAGGCTGTGAACACAGAGCTGTGAAGGTAGCAATCTTGCTAGCACTAACACAGTACTGTGAGAGGGGAGGAATACATTTGATAGCCAGCCAACATGAAGGGCTCAGCTCTGTAATTGCCTCCATGAGATTCGTTAGTATGCATATGTGTGTGTTTGAGGCAAAGTGAGTTTATGGGATTGCTCTATGTGTGTTTGTGTGTATGTCTGGAGCAGATAACACTGACAGCTTAAGGTCATGAAGAAGGGAAGGGCACATCTGAAGACAGCGTATCTTTGATCTCAACACAACGAATGTATGACGGTGTGTATGAACCCGCTTGTGCCGTACATAGAGGAGATAGATGGCAGAGTCAGCATGCTGTGTGTGTGGGTGTGTGTATGTGGTTTGGCATGCAGACTTGTGCATGTTTAATTCATGAACATGTTTGTATTATATGTTTGTGTGTATGTGTGTGCGGGGGAGACACTGTCTTATCTCCAAGTTTTTCTTTGCTTTTTTGAAGATTCCTCTATGTGAGTCTGTATAGATGTATGTGTGTGTGTGTGTGTGTGTGTGTGTGTGTGTGTGTACACAGACAATGCCTAATAAGGCAAATTCACAAGGTTACAGGTTCCCATGGATGTCACACAATCTTCTTTCTTTTCTAGCTTCTGCATTTGCGGTTAATACCTAAAATTTTGTTTGCCCCAGGTTAAGTTGTCTAATGGGGATTCTCATGAAACGCTAAGACTTCTTAATATATAATTACATGGCAGCAATCAAAAACATTTGATTGATGTGGATAATAGAAGGCAATCAACACGGTGTCTCTGGCCATGCTCCTAATGGAGCATTTGACTAATTGACTGAATCTATCCGTAAACTGTCTCCCCCCCACCAGCTTCTCTGTCACTCCTTAATTGGCTATTGTTCTGTTATTACCAGTTCTCCAGGGCAAAACCATCTGCCAGCTCCAACAGGTGAGTTGCAAGAGGTCCATGTGTATTTGTCTACATCTGTCTTAAGGCATGTGCTGTGTATCTATCTGCAGTTGTAGTCTGCTTTGGCCACGATTACATCTGCGTTTTATAAATGTGCCTCTGAGAAGCTGCAATTACATCATTAAATGCAGATATTTTTCTGTACCTCAACATTTTCCTATTTCCACCTGACATCATAAAAGAGGCAGGGAGGGTGCAGTGGGCAAAAGGGAAAAGGAGAGAAGAGGAAGGAGCTGCAGAAGGAAGAGAGGGACCTGTATCATTTATCAGCAGTGCAACAGTGCATGAAGCGTGCTGGCTACAGTATTATTTTAACTCTCCCTCTCATTTACCTTATTATCTCCTTATCTATGCGCATCATTATGGTGGATGTAACCTGTGTGATGAATAGCCTTTTTGATTAAGGATGCATGCTTCCTTTTGTTTAACATATGGACATAGCTTTGCCTGTGCTGCTGCTCTCCGGCTTCTAATGTTTATAATAATGTAACATAATGGACTGATCCCTGACCTTGTAATTATTCAGACTCGCATTGTCTGAACATGCTTTTGCATATTTCCAATAAGTTAGGCCATGCACAAGCTGAATACTTTTGTTTACTTTTTGCAATTTTTCAGAACATCTGCAGCATTTGCCTTGTATTAGATCATTGCTTTAGGGAATGTAGCTACATAGACACGGTTTACAACTAAAAATTATGGCACATGAAAAGCTGAAGTGTTGCCTAGTTGCAACGATAAAAACAAAGATCTGATCAGAATGGCACGAGTGTCTGGGTCCATAAACTATATGATAAAACGACCTTGCAGTGGCGGCCATATCGGTGCCACATGTTCTGTCCTTGTCAGCAGGAAATATCTGACTGGTCTGTCTCCCCAACTTCCTCCAAGTGCTTTGTAGTTTCACATAAAACAAATTTCTTTGATTTAACTTTTGCCCAACACATGATGAAAGGAATTCCATCGAAAATGTCTTACCCCTACAGTTTTACAGTATATTAGTTTTGTAGAACTTGCACTATACAATACACATCAGCTGGAAGAAAGACATTTAACATGACAAGTTTTCAATATATTTTTGGCACATGTCTCTATATATTGATAAATAACTGTCGTAGGGTTTATTACAAAGCGTTTTTATATTAGTCAGACCAGATTAATCTGCACTCACTCACAGATTATAGTTGTGCTGAAGCATCCCTTGCAGACTGTACTTCATATTACACAAGAAACAATTGATGCAGTAGAAGTATGAGCCGGTGCTTAGCTTTTGGAAAACCCAATAAAAAAAAAGTACATTGGCTGGATACCTTGAAGCAGAATGCTGCTAAGAGAGAAACATGCTCACAGGAAAAGGCATCATCTAATAAGGAATGCCTGTCTGTCTTTAAGCACAATTTTTAGACATAATATTTTAATGTGATTTCACACAGTGCACCCCCTCCTGAGAGGGAGGGATGTGTTCATCTTTATTGGCAAATTTTAGCTTCTGAAAAAATAGAAAGAGTATTTCCAGTTTGTCTGCAATATTATGTCACCAGTACGCAGAACCGTAAAGACCCTCTCCAGTCATTGACGAAACCCATAAAATCAAATCTGTTTATCAAGATTACATATTTAGAACTTTTTTGCATGAAAGTAATCCCCTCTTGGCTTGTTTGTTACCTCTAGAACGTGCAGATCTATAAAGTACCTGCTCTTCTCTCCCCTGGAGCACACAGCTCACCTACATCTCTGTTCAAACACTGTGGAACTACTCTTTGCCACTCACTGGTGTAGTTATATTATATGAGCAATTCAGCCATACATGTTTGAACTGGAAACAGATTCTGGAAAATAATGATATGGAAAGCCTTTCCCTGTAAGTCAACATGATTAGTTCCTTCAGTTTGTTATATATGAAACCCTGGGTGTCTGAACCATGTGGCCTCCACCCCCAAGCACTTGTTTTCCATTTATCTTATGGTAACAGAATAGGTTTGAGTGAACGCCCTTATCACTGTTTAATGAAAGTAGCGAGAGCAATCTTACTAGGTTGGATCCAGTAACATTTCTATATCACTTTTAACATGGCACAAATCTTTCATCTTGAGTAGACTTGGCTGTTAGTTATTTGGGCAGTTTGATAAGATGCTATTAGTTTAGATTTGGTCTTATGATTAGCAGTGTTAAGTTATGTATTATGTTTCTATCACTTGATGTACTGTCCAGTTTCGTGTGAATGACAAACATTGCATGCTTACTGTGGCTCTCTTTCACTGCCTATTTTGGGTCTTTCAGCATGTGAAAAACACCATAAGGGATGTATTATCAATGTGAGAAGATTTTCAGTGGACATAGTCTTTAATGGTGGCCGCTTGTTAACGGACATCCTCCAGACAGAATTCTAAAAAAACAGTTTTCTGAAATAATATTAAAGTGCAGTTGTATTGTGCAAGATGAATTAAAAAGGGTGTAATTGATATTTTAATATGAATGATGGATTACAGGTGCGTGTGTTACTGATGGGAACCCCAAGAGAATTACCACTTGAGTCTGGAGCTTTCTTAGCTCTGTGGGGAATTTTAGCGTCTTTCAGTTCATTGTTCTTTCTGTCTTGGTTTACTCTCGCTGCTCTTATGAACCTAGTTTTAAGTCGCAGCTGCCAGCGTAATAAGAACATGACTGTAAACATTTTTTGCAAATGCTTTTAGTTTTCTGGAGAGGACAGTCTCCCACCGTGAGTCGTAACCCACTCTAATTGTTTTTTAAGTGTATCTTCTTGCTGTTTTTAATCCGACTGTAGCAGCAACATCTATGTAGTCAAACAAACTGATGGTTTCCCCTTATGTGTTCCCAGTTAACGTAACTATAGTGCAAGCATTAATTCAGAGGGTTTTTCAAGAATTGAAGTTGACATTAACCTAATAAAAAAAAAAAAAGCCCTACTGACCCTCTAAGGATGTCACACAACTGATGCAACACGAATCATTACAAGTCCTGGATGTCATCTTGATGAGCCTGGAATAAATGGGGGCTAACAATGTCTATTTAGCAAAACACTTTACTTAGCCTCCTCCAATCTGAGTCAGTTTGGAACTGTAACATGCATGCTGTGTTTCTGACAGGCTGCAGATGATGTGTTGGAGAGGGGCTGTGCTCACTAGCCTGACTGTAATGAGTGCTAGCCACTAATTAGCTTGTTGCTGGATGCCAGATATGGCTGGAGCTAAAGCCCCGTCATGGAGCAGTGCAGCGAGGAGAGAGGAGAGCTACTCTAATGAGCTCTCAGTGGTGTGTTTACTGTTAACCAAAGTCATGGCTTTACTCTCTGTGTGTCTCCCCCTCCACGCAGCGCTCACACATGCACACACACGTGCGCGCACACACACGCACACACTCCCGGATTTCAGCAGTCGTGCGCACACAAATCTATATTCATAACTCGTGTACAAACGCGTACAGACACACAGGCACACAGGCAGACACACACAAAGAAGCACCTCACTGATTCAATCTGCAGTGTTTGCCACTGATGGGGGCCTAATTAATGTGGCTATGCTGCAACTCTTCATCATATCTGTAACAAGCAATCTCCATCCAGACATGATAGGCTTGATGTATCCTGCATTAGTAAGCTGTGGATGGCTGCTACACAGGAAAACAAAGGAAACCCTGTGTTTTTGGTCAGTAGGAATCTATTCATATGTCAGCTGTATCTTCCCATTTCCTATTGTTTCTTTAAAGGAGATTTGCCTTTTAACAAGGGCAGATACACTGATTTAAAGGACACAGACACAGCTTTGTTTACCTATTTCTCTAGGATTGATCACCACAAGGATTGAGGGATACCAGTGTCACTACCTGGCAGGCAATTACCTCTTGTGTGCGTGAGAGTATACATGTATCTACCGACTGCTCCGCAGGCCAATCACCAAGCAGATGCACAAACACATACACATGCGCATCATGTAGAGCAGGTGTGAGTGTGTGTTTGGTTTCTACCTTGAGTCATTGGCTGCAGCAGCTAGAGGACGTTTGCACAGCAGTGACTGGAGTGCGAGTGAGTGCCTGCGATGTGGTCCCCCTACGGTTCATTAAGAATACAGACCTGACAGTAAACTCATCCAGAATGGATGAGCTTAGCATGAGCACACGCGTATACACACAGATGGACAGCACATACACCCACTATGACTATTGAACTTTTTTATATTTTCCTGTCGAGAGGTTCTCTAATGAAAAAACAAGTGCTTTGACTCTCTCTGCTGAGTCTCTTTATTGAGGCTGTGGTTTGGCTGCAAATGGCAGACAATGTGTATGTGCAAGTGTTTTTACCAGAGGGTTGATGTTATAAGCTGTAAAAAAAAACAAAGTACAGGTGAAACATGAAACAATCAAAAGATTTACAGCCGATTAAACAATAAAATGAGGTCAGCAAATTTAACTTACAGTCATATGGTGAACGGAGCATAAGACGGAGGGATGCCTGACATTGACAGACAATGCAAAGCGATACGCTAAGCAACTGACATCAGACAATTCCAGAACAGGATCCCATTGTACCGCAATGTATTGCTGCCACCATAGTTATCTGTTTTTACACATCATTTTTATAGTATTTGGGTCTGTGGGACCCAAACAAAAAGCCAGAGTCAATAACAAAACAAAGACGCTCAAACTTCAGTTTTTTGCCATAGTGTCTTAGACCACAGCATTAAAAATTCACTATTTGTACTTTGTCTTTTGCAGAGCGAAAGTGTCTCCTACTGTGCTTAGTTGAAGTGTTAAAAGCTCCAAGTTTTTCACCTCCACCGCCAAATGTCCTTCACGTTTTTGGCCTTTATTGATCCATGCTGGCCTTCACATTTGTTTCCTTCCTGCTGTGTCCCGGGGTGAGTGAGGACAGATAACGGTGCTCAGTTATTCATGGGGCTGTCGGACATAGTGACTAGTGACTGCCACAGGGAGCAACAAGAAATGAAAAGGTCTTTCACGGAGATGGTGGATTCAAGAGAAAAACAACAACAACAGAAAAACAAGAAAATCCTAATACTTGTCAAAAAAAAAGAGACATTTTCTGTGACATACTGTAAATAGCCTTACATCATATCAAGATGTCTGTTATCCCTCAGTAACAGCTCCTACATCTGTTTACTTCCACTTATATAATATCATTCTGACATTGCAGAACTAATCTTGCAATTACAGGTTGGGGAGCCTCTGGTGATGTCAGGTGGCGAGAAAGGTCAAGGGCTATGGCGTCGTCTGAGAGCTTTCACTCCTTGCTGTTCTGTTCAATAGCTTTTCCCTGCATGTCTCCAGGTCTCTGCCCATTCACACTCCCCATGGCTGTATGAATGACAGGCCCCACTGTCTGCTGCAACAGTCAGCACCTCACTGTGATACCCAGATTACTTTGTTTATGACAGTGTGTGAGATGAATGTGAATAATGCGTATGTGTGTCTCTCCTTCTTAACTTTGAGTGGTGCTGTGTGTAGGTGCCGTAATGAGAGTCACAGTGTGAGACTGGGGATATATGTTTTTGTTTTTCAATGCTTCACTTCTCAAATGCGTGCATACAAAGGTTCTCGTATTACAGCTTCCTATGTGTCTGCATGTGAAATGTCCTGACTGCCTTACAGTTTCTCATGTGGGTGAGATGCTGCTTCGTGCGTTTAAATTCTGCATGCACATGTGTTTGTGTGTGTTCCTCTCCAGCTCAGTGTGTATCCTGCTCTACAGCTGGCACTGTAAGACCTCCTGCGTTTCCAGCCAGGTGTGCATGTGCACATGTATTTGTATCGGCACGTTTGTGTGTATGTGAGAGACAGACAGACAGGACTCTCCTATGGGCTTCGTGCTGTCACTGAGGAAAGCCGATTATGGGACATGCCAGGGTGTCAGGAACACCCCCCACCAACATTATACAGACTCACAGCTTTCCACTCATCTGTATGGATGCTTCTGCAAGGCTCCCTCTCCTCTGCTTCCTCCTGCCATCTGGAGATGGGGCCAAGTGCTTCCTCCACAGCTTGATATGAAATTAGTCAGTTATTTGCCCTCATATCTTTTAGCCTGGTTAACCAATGTTTGTTGGATTTTTTTGTTCAGATGTAGCTGACACCAGACAGGCTGACATGGTGCTAGGCAGAAATCAGGTTAGCTAAAATAAGGATTGGGCTTTTGGGCTCACTAGATTAATTTGAATTTATTTTTGCTTTGAGCTTGATAATGGCTCGGAACCTTGTGTAAGGACGTCAGAGGTAGAATTGAAGAAAAAAAAAGAGAAAAAAAAGGATGGTTCAGTGTAGACATCTTTATCTGCCCTAATGAAAAGAGTAACATCCCAAATTTTTAGCAGCATTTTTAGCTCTAACAGTGTGGCTGCAGGACTGCCAATGTCTGCAAATCTGTCTTTCACTGTACAGACTAAAATAGTTCAGCAAATATCAAATAGATCCTCGTTCCTGGCGGATGAATTCTAAAGAGTTTCATGATCCTCTGACTTTTCCACTATCAACACCATGAGGTTGTAGATTTTAAGTGACTATTATATAAACTGCTGTGGCATTTGGCAAAAAAAACCAACATGGTACAGAGAGGATGTGTACTACTGACTTCAGTGATACTCTGACCACACTTCTTTAAACAAAAAAAGAAAGACAGAAAAAAAGCAAGACTCATTTTGCTATATTTCACCTAGATTGCTTCCATCTTGGATGTTGTGTGTGATATTCCTGATCTGAGAAAGGTCTGCCTTCGTCATCTTTGCACATCATGTTAGGGGAGACTGCATGCTACGGCTGGGCAATATAGCTGAAAAGTTTAGCATGTCAAAAACTTTCATTTCCATCAATATTGATGATTGTTGATCATTTTATTTATGTATTTTTAATCATGTCAAAGATAAAGGTTCTTTTTGAAATTAACCACTTATTAACGTACACAAAAACACTTTAATGTTGACATAACAATGAAAACACATCAATAAATGAAGTAACATTTATTTAGTTATCCCACAATGATAAACAATAAATAAAGCAACTAAAGCCTGAAGAAGCACGAAGGAGAATGTGTCACTAATTGGAGGTGGTGGGGTGCACACTGTTGTGTCGCGAAGCCAATCTTGTAAAGGAGTCCCAGGTGGCCATTAGCGCCCTGCAGAAGGCCGGCATGGAAGAGCGTCGGAGGCCAAAGGGGACGAATAATTAAGGGATGAGATAGGCAGGTTTGTTCATGCAACTCAAGTTTGCGTTTTTCTTATGTACTTCCATGGTGTCAATCCATTTAAGTGAAACTATTGAACATTGTATTGAACAATTTTTGTAATTGCTATTGATAAAGTGTATATTGCCAGTAGACATTAGTGGGCAGAGGTCCTCTCCTCCATAGAGAGGCACCGAATTTGTCTTTCACAGCAGTAATGCAAGATCTTGCCTGAGGATTTCTGGTTAGTCAGGTACGCACTGCTAACTTGTTATAGTTTTGTCAGCCCCAGAAGCTACAACATGGAATCTGTAGGCTAACTCTGCAAGCAACAGGAGAAATGAGAACAAATGAATGACTGGTGTCCTCTAACCTACACAATCAGAACACTGCACAGCAAGGGCCGTTTTCAACGTTAGAATCACAACTTTTCCCTGCCTGGCTCACAAATGATCAGACTGACCAGAACACGACACACCAAGAATCCTGCTTTCCTTTTGTTAGCTGGTAACTGTCAGAGGTTGCTGTTGTGATCTATTTTCGTGGTTATCTAACTAAGTTGATGCTAATTATGATGCACACAGAGTGCAGTGTTTTGCATGCAAATTAACATTCCTGTTTTCCAACCTGGCAACATAACCCTGCAAACATCACATATGCATGCTTTGAATGGCCTCAGACATAGACACACATGTGGAGAGGGACCTCAAACTCCTGCTTCACATAGTCTTCTGTTTCTGACTTAACACAGTCTGTGCCCTGCATGTGGCACATGTGAAGGCAGAACAAAGAAACACATGTTCTTTCTGGTGCGCTACTAACATGCCTGCACACACTCACCACATACACTCTTCAAGTCTTTGTAAGTACATTTAATTAGATTACATTGTACATGGTGTGTGTTTTGCTTTTAATACCATTTTATGAAGGTTGCTTTTTAATTATATATGCTGGTCTATTTAATGTCGCATAGAAGCAACAGCTGCCAACCTCTACAATTCAAAACACCAAAAATCCTTCAACCAAGCATTTGATATAGAAATTTTGGTTGTAGTCATTATTGAATTATTAATTAAAGTTTCAAATTCATGGTTTAGTATATTTTATGAAACTGAATGATGAGACTTATATTCTGATTTTGTATTTTTACCTTTAATTGAAGATGGTGCCTCGATTTTTAACAAGACTGATTTATGGGAAATTATTCAATAGCCTGGTTGTGCCACATAGTGGCAAAAGGCATGAACATTTATTCTTTAAGAAGCTTCCAGATGTGTGGAAAAATTAATTGCACAAACTCATAATGATTCACCAGTATCACTGTCTTTAGGCAAAATACAAAGGATTGTAAGTGTTGCATTTTTAAGTTAGATTCATCTTGTTTAAAGATGCAGCTCACTTCATTAAGAGTTGACCAGTGCCCCACGGCTAGAAACAAAGAAGTTAGTTCTTTTTATAATGTTTCTCTTCAGTTTATAATATGTCCAGCTACCTCAAAATCATAAGAAATAACTCGTTCTTCCCGCCATTTTGTACATCAAATTGTTGTGACAGCCATGTCAAAAATAATTATATCAACAGCAGAAAGATGAAAGAAGCTAAAAGGAGATGAGCAAACTAATTGCCCATATTATGAAGGGGTTGTCTCTTTGTCATAGGACTAATTTACTCCTCTTATTGAGCGTGTTTCCCTTTGAGGACACAGCGATTGAATCTGTGATCCCTTTTGTGTCAAACCTGTAAATGTGTTTGTCAAAGATCTGGTGCTTTTCCAGTTTTCTAAATTGTGTCAAGAATAAACAGATCTGAGCTGGGCCAAAAACCTCTTCCATAAGGTGACCGCACACAAACACTTCAGTGACAGAGATACACACATGCATAATACAGCCTTCTCATTACCGATGCAGCGCGGCCCACTGTCAGCTGTGTTGCCAGGGACATTTGGTGGTGGAGAAAGTGACCAGGCTCCCATGAGTACCCAGTCCACCCGGGACTCTTCAGTACCCGCTAATTATTCTTCACACCTAATCTGAGAAGGAGAGGGAGGAAGGACAGATGAGTGGAAGAAGATGAAGAGAGAGGGTGAAGGAGAGAGGGACGGAGAGGGAGGAGTGATTGGAGACCAGCGGGACTTGTGCTTTCTTACAGGAACAATGAATCACATGTAGCCACCACCTGTCTTGTGTTGTCCCTTCTGTTGCTTTCAGCATTGCCGACAGGACGACTGTGTTTGTACAGTATCAAGCCAGCTGGGTTGGTATTGGCTAGAATGCCTTTCACTGGGCATTAGGCATTAATAACAGATTGGACAGCCGTTGGCAGAACAATGTCTGTATTTACTTTTTCTGTTATTATCAGGCTTTGTGCAGAGAAGCTCAATCTATTTATGTAGCGCTCACAAGTTGCGTTATTTCACCGCAACTCCTCTCCGTTATCTTTGTCCTATTCTCAACCACTTCTATTCCTAAGGATGCTTTACAATATAAAACTTCATCCATGGAAGGAAAAATAAGGGAATCTTTGAGTCCACTCATTTAACCAATTTTTATGCATCCATCCATTTTCTGCAGCTTATATGGGGTCAGGTCGCAGCAACAAAGTACACCAGACATCCCAGTTTTCAGATTTCTCATGGGAGATCCCATAGCATTCCCAAACCAAATGAGATGTATCATCTCATCACAATGCTGTGGGTCAACCTCACTATTTCCTGGGGGAAACCTCCAGTGGGAGGTGCTCAGAAGGCATCAAAATCAGATGCCTAAGCCAACTCAACTGCCTATGCAAAGCAGCAGTTCTACTCTGAGAATGTTTGAGCTCTTTAGACTCTCTCTAAGAGTGAGCCTAGAACATTATGGAAGGTGCTCTGTTAGCCACTTGTATTCACAAACTCATTTCTCTTTGGTTATCACCCAAAGCCTCATGTCCATAGTTGGGGACTGGAACGTTACTTGCCTGGTAAATCGTAGGCCTTGCCTTCTGGCCCAGTTGCTTTTTGGTCGCAATAGTCTGGTTCAACACCTACATTGCTGTTGATGCTGCACCAATACCCCTGCCAGTCTTATGGTTAATTATATGCTCATATGTGAACCCAAGATACTTTAAGGTACTTTTGACAAACCAGACACACTCTCCTCCCTAGCTGAACTTTAGGAGCCAGTACATGAAAATCACGACTCTCTAAGGCTAAGACTCTCCAATGGACGCAGTCATAAGTCTTAGCAGCTTTGCAAGAGTAATATAGAGGATATACTGGCTGGAGTTCTTCAATGTGCTCCACTGCCTGACTATATCCCAAATCACAGTCAGCAGTTTACCTCCCTTGGTAAACACAGGTTGGGCCAAGGCCTAGTTTTCCTGTCTGACTGGTCTGACAGTTTGCCAGAACTTTCTTGGATCCTCCTCCATAGTCTCTTGAATCCTGCATTGTTTGATTCATTCAGCCATGAAAAGAGTAGAAAGGTTTGTGTGATCATGGAAGCAAAGTTGTTTTTTGCAGAAGAAGTTATCTAAATTACACTGGTTTCAGATGAGGTGCAAGACAAATTATGTTTAGTTCTGTTTGGGTCAGAAAGATCTAACCGAGCCTCTTTCAGAGTACTTATACCAGAGTCCAGTGTGGCTATGTTCAGAAAATGGACGAAAGCAACCTTAAAGCTCACATACAGTATCGTAAATCCAAGTAGTTATACTGTATAAATAATAAAACCTTAATAAAGTGACATTATAGCAGCTTTGAACTTGGCTCCAAATGAGTAATACAGCTCACATCTGTGAACCCTTCTCTATTTCCCAGATGTGAGCTTTGTGCTTGACCCCGCCCACTTATAGTAATCCAATGACATCTAACAGATTTGATTTAAATCCCTCCAGTAACTAAATTCTGAACACATTTTGCATTTATTCCACCCCATTACCCAACAGCATCACAGCTGTAACTTGAACATTGCTTAGACAGTGCTTATGGAGCTTTTTACTAAAGTTAACAAAACTTTTGAAACAAGCAACAGACATAATAGACTAAGAACCCAAGAATTAGCTGAAAACTGTCTCGAACTGCATCCTAATCTCCCAGCCTTGTAGACTGTGATATGATCATCTACTGGTGTGAGTACATGGTGTGTTTAGACAGTGATTCAATTTCATCTCTTAAAGAAACCGTGGAATAAATATAACATTTTCTAAGGACAAGTTCTGTAGTTTCAGGGTTAATTGTTCAGTTATCTACTGGATGTCAAATAAATGCTGAAATAATCCTTTGAGCTTTTTAATGAAAAAAAAAAAAACAAGACTGATTTTCTCCTCAGGTGTAAAGTTAAAATATATATACAATTTATCCAAACCCATCCATCATGTAAACAAGCACTTGACCATTTGCACTTTGTAGTTGATTTCACTTTGGCCTTGATCTCCTGTAACACTGTCACCAGCTGTGACCGCAGCGAGCTTCACCTGGAGCCTTTAGCTGTTATCTTGTATGTTTGCTGATAGCTCTTAACTCGAGTGTTTTGTCAAATCCTATTTTGTTTCATATTTATCCGTCTCCAATGCCTTTGAAAAAGCATTGATTCAATACATAAAGCAGCTCGTCACCCAAGATAATAAAGGAAATGTCAAGTGTGTGGCTGCCTAAATCCCTACTTTCAACAAATCTGAATGCCATTAGATTGATGTTTTTATTATCAGCAACACTGATTGCTACAGTGTCAAAATATTTAAGTCATTTTCCCTCATGTGAGGGAGATGATACAGAAAAGAAATTTGCAAAGTTACACCATCACAACTCAGCAGCCTTTATCATTGGGTGGTTGATTAGGATGTCACATTTTTGTCAACGCTCGTGATTTCTTCATTTCTAATTTGTTGTCTGGCAGACAGTGTCAGGCAGCCGTGAAGGCTCTCCTTCTATCCCTCTGAGTCTGTGTGTTGGTCTTTGTCACTCCGCTCAACCTTGGACAACATCCCGAGGCGTCGGGAAGACTTGGCCCAGGTGAAAATTCCTTTTGCAGATTCCCACTGTCCCAGCAGCATATGGACACCGCTTACACTCCACCTCTGCTATCATCCCTCATTCCGCCCCATCCTCAATCAAACCCCGCACCCCTCCTACCTCCACCATCTGACTCTTGAGGAAAGCTTAAAGCATGACTGTAATTACAATCAAACACACAGCCTTTCCTCCTTTGCCACACACACCGCCCTGCAGCCTGAGCTCCAAAGTCCCAGCACACCAGCATCTCCATTCATTCTCTGGCTGCGCTAGATTGATCTCCTCCTGCAGCATATTAAAGACTCCATGACACGTTCACATCCACCCATGCTTGATTCAACTTCCATTTAGCGGGCCGCCAGGATGGAGCGGCGTTGTGAGGTGTAAGGCAGCTGGAGATGCCAGAGAGGGAGGTTGGTGGCTCAGGATGGTTGAATGGGTTGTCCCAGTATTAATTAAACTGGAGCAGGTTCTGTAATCTGTGGACATTAGCTAACACTGATGCTGCTGCAAGCTGCTGCTGGCTATGGTCGGTGTACATGAACAGCTGATGTCTGTAGGGTGCTGGCTGTGCGGGGCTGCAGGATGTTGATATAACTGGCAGTATGAAATACAGTACTAAATGTGGTGCTCTGGCAGTTGTCCACAACACAAATGTGAATGAATGTGATTAGATTTATGGTGAAAATTTGAACAACTTGATAAATTGATAGTAAATTGATAGCAGGCTAATGCCTCACTCCCTAAGCTCAGGCATAAATCAGATGTCATTTGGATTCCTAATGCTGCCAGATGGTATGTGTTTAAGTTACTGTGTTTTGCCATCTGATGGTAGTTGCCTGCTTGTTTTACTGCGCATGTGTAATATAAGCCTGTGTGTGTGTCTTTATGTGTATGTGTGTGTGTGTCTTCTTTTATTTGACTGCAAGAGAGAAAGTGACAAGTACAGTAAGTTTCACATTAAAAGTCCCTACAGTGTACTGTGCTTCTTCATGCAGCTTGGAGAGCATGCTGCTGGAATTTGAACACATCTCCAAAGATCCAGTCATCTGAAAATTCACGAAATATTCAGGCTTCTTATCTTAGTCTTTTTTTTTTGTATATCTAAGGTAGAAAGTACAGAAACTTGGCAGACTGTGGCTTTCTGATGTACAGCAGGCTATGAAAACACAAGACAGCAGTATACACAGTACATAAATCCAATCTAGCACAGACTCCACTGCTCCATCCAGCAGTGGAGCCGTTCAGTACTGTACACAGACCTCTGTTTTTGTACAAGGGGAAGAAAAACGCTTTGGTTTATGCTGACCCAGGTCTGATCAGAAATGATGTATAGCAGGCACAACTAGCAGAGAACTATAATCGCCTGCCCGGGGCTTTTAATACTGTTTCTCCCTTTCAATTCGGAGGTCAATTACCGGCAGGTTAAAGACATCATTAAACTGGTGTTTCCTGAAGTGCCTCTTGCTCCCTGTCAAAATAACTTATGATGCATTGACAGGATTGATTTTAAATGGAGACCAACAGCGTGCCCAGAATGCCTCGGCGCAGGCATCTATTTTCATTATGCATCACGTTGCGTCTCCAACAAATCTTTCTCTCTCCGTGGACCTAACATTGGTGATTTGTCATTGTGGCTTTTTTCCCTGTTTTCTTTCATACATTTTTCACAATCCGGAGGCTCATTGGTGGACTAGGCTGGAATTCAGCTGGCACAGAATTTTTGATTTAGATGAAGGTTTCCTGCCCAATTATCTGTTGGTTGTTCGTGTGCTTGAAATTGTCTCTCTGTGTGTCTTTCTGTGGGTGTGTTTTTATCTGTGCCTGTGTGCAAAAATTAGCCAAGCCATCAGAGGCCTATCTGTACGCGGACCCCACTGTGCAGCGGTGGTAGTAGATTGCACCGACAGACTGACCTATAATCTGTCCATCTCCGCTGGGTCATCCATGATGAGCTGGTTGTAAAAATCGTGTTTATAAAAGGTAGCTGGTGCAGGTGTCATATTCTCATTTCTGCTTTACGATTTCAATTTTCTGTCTCCTGGATATAAACCAGACTAAGCTGCAGCTCCTCTTCCTCCACACATTCAGCTAATAAGCAGATTTTTTTTAGTTTTTAAGAAGCCCAGTGTTGCATTTTAACTTCCTGCTAGTTGGAGGTCATATTTTTTTTTAGTATGCTTGGTTAAGTCGTGATGTACCGTCCCCCCTCCAGCTTTTTCTCGTAATCCAGCCAAGGCCCTGTTTTGGCCTTCCGATCATAAAAAACATATTCGATGCACCTCGAGCTATCTGGTTTGAATTTATGTTGGAATAAAGGTGCAAACAGAGGTATCAAACACCAGGCAACCCAAAGCAAATATTACCTGATAATAAGTGCTTGTTTTTGGTATTTAATTAAATGAATCACACCTCTGCAAGCTGTTGAATATAGAGTTTTCTTTTTCTTTATACAGGACAGATGGAATCAGGCTTCATTAAAAGTGGGAGATGAGCTTTTCGAATGGCAACCACTGATCATTGACATTGGTGATATAGAATAGAGCTTAATGAATTTTACAGCACAGAGTGATTGAGATTAGAGACCAAAGGAGATATGCAAAGCAACAGTAAAAGAGAGATTAAAAAAAACGGGAGCTATGAGAGTGGGAACAAGTCAGGGAGGTTTAGGGGAGCACAGAGGTTGGGGCTATTCAAGAGAAGGATGACATGGTATTGTTCCTCTTTTCCTTTTGGGAGTTTTATTGTCTTTGTGAAGCTATGCCAGATCACTGAGCCCAAACTGTGTACTATGGGGGCCTGTGGGTGTATATATATATATATATATGTGTGTGTGTGTATGTGTGTGTGTAGAATATGAGCAAGACCAAGTCCATGCTAAAATGTGAGATGCAGACATTTTTGAGCGGAGAATAATTCCTCTTTGTGTGTGTCAGAGGACAACCTTAATTATAATTGCATAGCAGCTCAAAGCAGGGATTCGAGCCAAGCTGAAGCCAAGCCATGCTGAACTAGACTAAACCAAGCTTGGACCTCCTCTGCTCAACATGCTTTGCGCTTTAAGCCCTGGCTAATTGGGCCAAAGGCAAGCAAAAGCCCCTTCCCAGCTGTGACGGGCACTGGACTGGGAAAAGAGAGGGATAGAGAAAAGAAGGAGAGAGCGAGGGAGAGACAGAGAGAAATTAGTTTTTTTTTTTCCTGCATCAATTTAAATGAGCCCCACTGGATCAATACCATTTTGTATTCTTCCCCTTTTCGAGATTCTCTCCATTATGTATGCACAACCTTTTTTTTTTTCTTTTATTGGCTCAACTGGTGGGGAACCCCAGATGTTGCATTTGCCCAGTTGCTCTCTCTGAGCTAAAAGTGATGTCGAGAGACTATCAACAACCAGGCAATCTGGCAAACTAAATAGGGGGGCCATGTGGAGAGGCCATCACTGGTTATTGCAGCATGTATTTCTGCCAGTCCGTCAATTTAAAGATAGGGATTGGATGTCTCAAGTCCACCTACCAGCTGTTTTTAGCAGCAGGGCCCCCCCCTCCTCCCTTAGCCTTGCCACAAGGATAGCAGAGTATCGGATGCAAAATAATTGCATGTTTGCCCGGCAGTACCACGGATTTCATCATCCTGTTGGCTGCTCGTGGCTCTCCCTCTCATCTTCTTTTTCTGACCCTGATTTGTGATCTTTGTGTTTCTGCTATAGGGAGACCCTCATATATTATGTAGCGATACCATATGCAATACTAACTGTCAAATGAGGTCGGTGTCTATCAGGCAAGAATTTGTTGCATCATAAAGTGGTGTCTGTTGCGAACTCCAACATTTTGGGTATAAACAGGAGAAACACTCCATGGAGGCAGTGTTGTTGCAGCTGATTACATGATCTATGTGCATATATGTGAGTGTCTGTATTGTATATGCATGTGTGGGGTGAGGGGTTGTGGCCTCCAGGCTAATCTCCAGCATGCAGACGGATAGCCCGACAAACACACACCAGACGCAAGCACACGCACATATGTATTCACCGCAGGCCCCCTGCTTCTCACTGGCTGAGTGACAGCATGACTACTGCATGCAGTCTCTCCATTATTCAACAGCATTAGAGGAAAAGAGGAGAGAACACAGATGAGAAGTAGCAGAAAAAGAGAGAGAGAAGAAGAATAGAATAGGCTGTTTGTGCTCACACGTGATGCTGGATGCCAGAATCTGTTTTCTAATAAAGGAGGAATCTGTCTGTGTAGGCTGAAGATGCCATTTGCTCTTCAAAAAAAATGAGACAAATGAGGAGAGGGGAGCATTGCATTGCAAGCGAGAGCAGACAGGGATAAAGAGAGGAAAATAGACAGAACAAAACAATTTACAAAGAGGAGCAATATCAGTCACAAATTACAAAGCATACGGATATTAGGGTCAGGAAGGACTGGTATGAATTAAATAGGAGCGGCATCGGTGGAACATGTGCGTCTAACTGAATTTGCCACAAAGCAACATTCCCCCATTATCAATCTTCATGTGTCTCTGCAGAGTTGGAGTTATCTCTGACCTCAACTCAGGATATATTTCAGACAGGAAAAGAGACCTGGAGACATTGTGTATGATGAGAAAAGGCACTATATCAGCATCATCTGATATCCTGTCTTAAATGAAAGATAAGCTGCGGTGATATCCTCCTCTGTTGCTGATCTGGATGATTAAAAGGTTGTTTTTAATGAGTTGCCTCTAGATAAACCTTTGCATTTCCACCTTGGGGGCACCATCGTCTCTGTGTTTTTTCGAGCCATTGCCCTGATCTTGGTTTCTTTGCCCGGAGCTGAGAAACAAGGAAAGATGGAAACATTTGGCACTTTAGAATGAAGTGTCATTCCAGACATTGTTAGAGCTACTGTTTAGAAATATGTAACATTATTTAGCACCATCAACACATCATTCATTTACTTGTTAAGTGTTGTATTGTTTTGCTTCTCAAGTGCTGGAGCTGATCAACACATGGGTACAAAAACAGAGTATACTTGTAAGACTGATAATCCCTGAGAGCGTATGTTGAGTTGGACATTCTGCCTTTTTATCTAACCGTGCAAGACCACAATGCTGGGCTCCCCTCCAGTGCTCAGGATGGGGAATGTTTTGGCAGGCTGGTTGGCGCTCTCTGCGTAACCTGGGACTCACCTGGGCTGCAGCTCACATAGAACCAGACACTACTTTGATGGTGTGGAAACTAGATAAGGACTTCAAACACATGCTATCAGTGCATGCTGCATCTGTCGGGTGTCGATCAGAGGATTTGAAAACAGATTGGTGAGGTTACAGTGCCGACCAGAAGCATTAAAATGTCTTAAAGGATTACTGATTTTTTTTGTGCTTTTACTCCCAAGATTGTCAAACTCAAAAATATGTGTTGCACAGTGGTTAAAGTGTCATGTTTAGTATATGGAATTAGAGAGGTAAAACTACAGTTGTGGTTCTTTAACAGTATTTGCAGTGTCATGCATACTAATACCTTGCTTGCTTGCACTTTCTTTATAAGAATTCTTACTTTCTAAGAATGCTAAAACACAATATTTTTCCCAAACTTATAAGAAGTTTTCTTGTAGCAAGACTTTCTATTTTTTCCCTTGTTTATCTTTTCTCCCTCATCATTCACTGTATCCTCATCATTATTCTCCCATTTAGCTCTATAAAACAACCGCAAACCATTTATGCTGAACAGTGTTAGCCTGAAATAGGCTTTTGTGTCTCTGAAAGGCCAGTCTGTAATTGTGTATAATTGAGAACACTGTACACAATGCATTTGTGTGATTTCATATTAGCCCCCTTGAATACACAAAGCTCCAAGTGTGAGTGGTTTAGATTGGATCGCAACAATAAGCCCTACTCTACAGTGCTGTAATTATGCAAATGCAATGCATGTTTCAATCAATTCGTGTACATAAAGCACACTCATGATGATTTGAATTAATCACAAGGCATTTAGGAAACTTACCACAAATGATTGAGTGCACTGAAGAACAGTTTGGGTGTTGTTATGAGGAATAGTTTAGCTAGTATAATCAAAGAAACAAAACAATATAGCAAGATTAGTTAACAAGCAATAAATCTATCTCTTCTGCCTGATTGCACTTTATCTTCTCATCTAATGAAAATTCATGCATTAGAATATCAGGGGTCAAACTTTGTTACTGCTGTGGCACATTGATAACTGCCTGCTTTGACTCCTGTTCATTCTGCGGAATTACGAAACAACACAAAATATCAAGCTTCAGATCCTTCTCGTATTTTAAGTCTTTGCCAACAAGTGTTGATGATAGCTTGCTTTTTATCAGTAGTCTTTAGGAAAGGTGGCAACATACACAAAAAAACCTACATCTACAAAGTGTCGAAGACAGCCACGCACAAGCTGTTCTGCCAAGACTTCCAAGCTGTTGTCACAATTCAGACAGAAAAGACCGTTTTCTCAGAGGAAAATGTGTTATTCACCTGCGTCGGCTGAAACTGTAAGGAGGAGTCTTGGTTCAGAAGCCCAGTGTGTGTGTGTGTGTGTGTGTGTGGCTTAAGCTAATAGGGCTGCCCACTGGGACCTTAGCAACAAAACGAATGCTAATGGATATCTATTAATATTCATTTATGTTTATGCCGTTATTTATGTCCGTGTTAATGGTAGAGGAGACCAACTGTTCGGTTCAGCATTACATGATGTGGATGGTGTAATTGGATAAAATATAGATGAGCGAACCTGCACTTGGTTTTCAAGGTTCAGCTTCATGGTCACTGATGTGTGTGTGTGTGTGTGAATGTGTACACTTCATTTGACAGCCAAAGTATACAATATAAAGATCGATAAAAGAAGCGAGCAGCGACTAGATGCTCGTGTCTACCCAATGAGTCCAAGTCCAATGCGCACAATCTTTCTGTTTTGCTTTTCACTACTTCCTGAGGAAAATATCTGGCTCTGTAGCTGCTCAACGCGATGTATGTTGACCAAGTAGCTGCTAACTTTCTCTGTCATTTGGTTCAGGGCAGCATACAGTGGACTTTTAAAGCATTTGTGGTGGAAAATAGTTGCTTGCTGCATCTGGAAAGACAAGTACGGTGAAAAAAGTCCCAGGCCATAAAGTCATAACAGTGAGCTAAGAGACACAGGGGCAACACCTCTCGCATACACATTTGGTCCATTGTTGGCATGGAAATAGAAATTGTAGCACCTCAAACCAAATAAAGTGAAACTCTAGAAACTGTAAAATTAATAATGCAAAGACTAGACAAAGATAGTTGGTTAGTGTCTGTCACGTCTGTGCTGTGTAGATTCAAATTGAGACTGCAGCTTCTCTTACTGTTCGTGTTTGTTATATCTTGTCGTGATTTTTTAAAATCCATCCATCCATCATTTACACTTGCCTTATCCTGTTGCAGGAGGCGAGAGTCTATCCCAGCTGATGTTGTGCAAGAGGCAAGGTTCACCCTGGACAGGCTGCCAGTATATGTAGGGTTAATACAAAAAGAAATACAACCATTCACCACCTACACTTATTTTAGAATCACAGATTAACCTACCATGCATGTCTTTGGGCTGGAGGAGTAAGCTGGAGTACCTTGAAAAAACCCACCCATGAGTTCTGAGAGAATATATTAAATTACTCTGTGTTCTTTCAACCCATGCAGTGGTCTACCAAGATCTACTAAATTTTAACTCATAAGTTTGTTTTTTGCACAAGATTTCAATGTGAGAACATCCTCTGAAGATTGACAAGCTGAAAGTTGGTTTAATCAGGAAAGTTTTGGGAGAGTAAAATGATGACTTCACTCACCACCTCTCAAAACTCCTCAACCATCTGACCACTATTTATAGTAAATATGCAGATTTAGAATTAAGCCTAATTCTGTAACTGTGTGGCTCATGTGCTGCAATTTCAAAATCACAAAATAAATAATCCAGAGACAGTTTGGATGGACAGCTTTAGGAGAGGGCTGACAAGCGCTGTCAGTCATGTGTTGCACAGCCTGCTTGAAATGATGTCTTTTCCGAGCCAAATGCCCAAAAGTGAGCTTTGCAAGGCTGCGACACTTTTGCATTTCATGAAAACGTGATTTGGGTTTTGGATTTATGTGAGTTGTTGCCTTATAAAAATCAGATGTACAATCCCGCAGACAAACAGTGTATATTTTAATTGTGACAAAGCGTGTTAGAAGTTACTGTGCGACCTTTTCTGTGTTGGTTGGGCTAAACCTACTGAGGTTCCAGCATCTAAATATCTGAGAAGGAGCAAACATTTGAACAGCCTGACCCTCAGGGAGAATTTAAAGGTGTAAATCCTGTATTTCCTCTTTGCTTATCTCTCAAGATTTCACTCTTAACTAGATCTGGTATCGCCACAAATCCAGTATTGTATATCATGGCCACAGATATCAGAAAAATGCTGATTTCTGATACTGTATAGGCAGCTTTGGTTCATGATAATCATTTTATCCGGCACTGTGTCTGTTGCATAACATGATTTCTTCCAAGGGCAATGAAGTTCCATTTGTCAGCTTTTAAAAATGCTCCACTTCTTACAGTTATCATCACATATCTAACTTTTTAAATGCTACCCAGTTTTCATGTTATTAAAAATACAAAGTGAAAAATTTAAACCTTGTGGAGGTTTTGTGTTGCCTAACCAACTCCTGAAAGAATTACATAATGAAAATATTTCCTAATGAAAACATGTCAACTCCTGCTGAGTGTCGAATGATGTAAGATTAAAAATGCAATAATGAGTTTTGTGATAACCATCGCTATGTCTTCACTGAATTCATGCCTGTGACACTTTTTCTAATAGAAAGTACAGCAATGTCATTTCAAACAGGACTCCTTCCTTTGCTGAAATCCTGGGGTGCTATGATTGGGTGACACACGAAGCTGGTGTCTAAACCCCTGATGTGTAATTTATGGAAAAAGCAGAAATCCTTTATGCACTCAGGTGTCTAGCTGTGTGTACTAATCAAAAGATGTGCAGTGACAGAATGGAGCAGGACGAGGTACTTGATGTTTTGTCAGTTGGAGTGGCACTGAGAGACGCTGGAATGCTGTACGATTCATCATTTAGGTGCTTTTATCAAAGAGAAAATACACTGGTGCTCCAGAGAGAGAGAGGGAGCAGCAGAGAGACCCAAAAATACAGCAAGTGTGTCTGCGCGCGCCTGTGTGTGTGTGTGTGTGTGTGTGTGTGTGTTATGTAAGCACCATTTCTGAAACATCCGCAGGGAGCCGAAGTTAGGGAAGTTTTTTCTTGCAGCGTAACAGAACGATAGATAGGTTAATGGGTATTTTTAACAGCACTTTACTGAGTCGTGGTATCGGCAATGGCCAGACATAGATGTTCTCATCAGTGCCCTTATGAGTCAGTCACCATAACAAAAGGCGATGATGATTCATTGATTTTCTCTGAAACATCAATCCTGGACATTCAACAGGGATGTATTGCTTTTAATTAAGACTCAGATGGAGTTTGTCCCGTCACAGAGGGAGAACATGGAAAATGAGATGAGCGAG
>NW_007578093.1:198949-206369 GCF_000690725.1 Stegastes partitus | reverse complement strand
CAGCAGCTCACCGTCACCTACGACTCTGCTCAAACACTATCAAACTCCTCTGAGCAACACAATGGCAAGTTGTAGAATTGGAGTAATTCGGCTGCACAAGTTCGAGCCAGAATCTGAAGAATGATAGAGAAAGTCCCACTCTGCAAGTTAAAAATGCGTGCAGTGGCCAAAAACTGATAAGAAGCATCACCCATTTTCCCACAACAGAAGTCAAAGTAGGCACAGTTAGAAACAACCAGTCAGCATTTTGGTGCCAGTCGTCTGACACTGAAGTAGCACAGTGGAAAGCTTTAACTTTAATGAAACATTTGTTGAACTTTAAGCAACATTCATTGATTTTAAGCCACTTGAGGGCAGCACAAATCCAACATTACCATCTGATAAAGTTTCCTATGTACACAAAGAGCAGACATGAAGCAACATTGTCACTAATTTGGAGTCATATTTGTGTGAAACTGACAAATCTAGGTTCAGTATTCATATAACCATTTATAAAATGGTTTTAATCGCAAGCCATAAAACCAGAACAATTCACTGAAGTGCTCCACATAGCCAGGGGGAACGGCAGGAAAATTTTACAAATTATTTTGCGTAGGTTTGTCGTTTGACCCACAGTTGTAATTTGCAACTTTAACTTGTTTGCAACTTGGAGTAAAATTAATACAACACATGGATCCACATGAAGCAAGCTCCATGAGTGTGGAGAAGATGTCTTTAACTTTTGACTTGGGCTTAATCAGATTTGTTGAAGTGGACTCAAGACCCTCACCTCTAATTGGCTGCATCTGCCTCACTTAATCAGACCAGACTCATGGGATAAACTCCCTCCGTTCTTGGGGGAGAAAAAAACTTAGCTCCACTGCATTCCTCACGGTACCACAATTTTGAAGTTTCCCAAAAGAGCTACCTAATGACAACTGCATTACTTCTCCACCGTCCCAGTTTAAATGATTGCACCGTTATTGGAGACGTACCTGGGGGACAGTATTGACTGGAGTTTGACTTAAGCCTACTAAAGGATACAGTATTTACCCTTGCAGACACAAATAGATGAGCTCATACTAAGTATTTCATTAGAAACGTGGATGGGAATCTGTCAGTTTGACCAAGTATTTGTAATACCAGCTGCTCTGGAATCAATGTGCTTAATAAATAGCAGCTTACAGAGCCTGACCTCAAGGTCTAAGCTGATGAGTGCATTTGTCTGAGTGAGGTAGCACACAATAGGAAAAGCTAATCTCACTATCATCATCAGCGCACTGAATCAGATAGAGAAAGCGAGTGAGAGAGGCAGAGAGAGACAGAGGAAATGAAGAAAGAAGACCATGGGTATTTAGGTCATTATTTACACCAACCCCAAATAAAGAAAGAGAGATGCATGCTGACATGGTGGAGTGATCATGGCTAATACAACATTTTCTTTTCATGCTCTGTCATGTCAGATGCAATGTACTCCAAAGACAGTAGTTTTCATCGCAAACGTAATGAAATCAACGCAGTATATCCTTAGTAAATGTTCAAATGAAAATTGGCTGTATCTCCAGTCTCTCTTTAAGGCTCTCTGAGGTAACATCAGCGTAATTTGTTTGAAGATGGGCCAAAAATCTGATTCAGCCAAAAGCAGCAGTGTGTCTCTAATGTAGGTGAATCATTTCCCTGAAGGAGCATTCTAACGTCATAAAGTTTGGAGTTTAACACTCTCCTTCTGCTCATTTATCACTGTTTAGTATGGTTTGTGTTAACTAACTTTGCACATACCAAACTCCAAATGAGTTGTTTTCTCCAGATGTTTTTTTTTTTTTTTCCCATTTTCAAAGGGTTGTTATGAGAATTCTTGACAACTTGTAAGAAACGCATAAAAATACAGCCAAATCTGAGTCTAAATTTCTGTGGAGACAATGATTGCAACTCTGGTGGGAGATGACAGAGTCATTTCTATTTTGTGGAGGGGGACGAAAACAAGACAAGTCTCATCTAACTCATCAAGTTGAGATTACACAGCCTGGCTAACAAGCCTCACTTTGTTCACTTGATAGCTCTTATTGAGAGAACAGTAATATCCTTTGTCGCCTCTAAATCCCTTGGTCTATTATGAAATAGAAAAAGCCTGCCCAATTAGGTTTTGGAAGAAAAGGGTACATAGAAAAAGCAACATGTAATGCCGATATGGCAAATGAAAAAGATCATACTGGTAATAGCTTCTTTCTGTTGTGTCTCCGTTTGTGTGAACAGAGGATTTTTTTGTTTCTTACCAGGATGTTAATGGTTGCAGTGTATTATGCCGTTGTCTCTACACGATTATGCTCCTTTTCCGAATTAGTGGTAATGATTTCATTAAAACTATTGTCTCTTAATTAATCCTGTACCATAAAAACAAGTAGAAGTTTGTCAGAATGTGACTTTGTTTCTGACATTACAACTTTCAGCAGTTTCATTGGTTAGATCACGCTGTGAGTTTCCTGATGACTGTTTGAGCAGTCTCTGAAAATATTATATTTTAGGCTGAAGACCAATGTAGCTGTTACATATTTCAGTGTGAGACTAGGCTGTATGAACTGCTACATGCTGGTGATGGACATGTTTCTCTAATTTCAAACAGTCATTTATCATTATCCTGTAGGAGCATTTATACAAAGACATTTTATTAGAACAGACAGGCTGTGTATTATTTTTATTACAAATTCTTCTTGCAAAAGTTAGCAGCGCTCTCCGGCAGTGGTTTAAGATGTGGCTCGTGCAGGCAGCTTAGAATTGGCATCTGTTTAATAATTAGTACAATAAAAAATGAACACATATTCCTCCTAATGTAAAATATTCAGCAGAAACCAAAGGGATCTGTTTTAATAACTAACTGGCACATAAATAAATGATTTGTGCATCAGAATCATTTTCACAGCTGCAGGGAAGAAAATAGGTGATACGTTGGATATGAAGAGGGGGGGAAACTATTGAGCTTCTCGGTGATGTGCAAACATGAATTAATTTAATAACGAGAGGCTAATTTCTCTCATCTAGATTTAGAGCTTTGTCCATTTTATTCTGGTGCCAGCGATGCAACTGAAAGTGTGCATTAGGTTATGGAGACAGCGCACATCCTGGTTATGCTATTAATTATTGCTGACAGTTTGGCAGAGCTCCAAAAGACAAAACTACATTCAGCAGAGCATTTTTCAATATTTATGGCTCATCATGTTAAGTCTTTTCAGCTTCCCTTCTCTTCCAATTCTCAAATCAGTTTTCAGACTTTCAAGTGTCAAGTAAGTCAAGTCTCATAGCAAAGGAGCTGCGAGTCCCAAGTCGAGTAACAAGTGCTCATTTTGTACTTCACGTCCGACTGAAGTCCAAGTCTCTACGTAACAGTTCTGGTAGAAGGTCAGCATACGTACCCCTTAATGGTGCGTTAATTTAAAAAATTAATAAAATAACAAACTGCATTGTTCGAATACATTTGTGTGAAATGTCTTCGGCAGCCCTCGGTAAATCATATTGAAAAAAAGTAAATACAGCTGGCACCAGACACTAAAGAATAAGCCTTTCCTCAAATTTTTATGTTTCTTTTAATGTTAAGAACTTGAAAAAATGTGCAAGAAAGGCCTTAAATGAATCGTTACACGATGACAATTTGGCACCTGATACATTCTCTGACTTTTAAAACCTTGAGCTTCTCAAAGCAACTGAGTGAGGATCTGAAAATTAAGTTAATTGATGTTTGCAAAGCCAAGAAAGGCTATAAAAAGATGTCAGAGCACTTCCAGCTCGCAGTTTCCGCTGTCCAAAATGTCATTAAGAAATAGCTGTTTAAAACCCTCATGCGACTGTAAAGGACCTGCAGGAAGGTTTTCGCTGAGACTGGTGTGGCGGTTCATTCAGCAGCACTGATGCACAAACAGTGTCTACATCCTGTCTCTACTCTCTAACATTTTGAGTCATTATGCATGTTCCCTTTCCAATCATTGAAGTGAATATTTTCTCCAACACCTGTCAGCTTACATCCCCAGACACCAATGCAGTATTCCTACAATGTCAGCCTTTAGAAATGCCCTACATCCGCCCTCAGGTACTTCTTACACTCAGCCACCCTCCATCCTCCTCTGAGGCCCATTCATCTGTGTGAGTAATCAAGTGTTTGCACAGGAATGATTTTTTTGTGATTGGGATGAATTTTGAAAGATAAATCAATTTTCAAAGTTTAATATTGAAGAGAAGAGAGGGCACAGGGCATTGTTGAATAATGCATTTGGTTATTTAGAGTTAGAGACATAGGGAGCGTCTGGACTGGCTCCAAGCCAGAGGATATGAGAGCTCAGAAATAGTCTGCTAATGAAAAGGAGACATATTCCTCTGCCCTCTCGTTTAAATTTCATAACACATAAACACAGCTTGTTCCTCTCAGCGCAAGTGTTCTCTCCCTTCTTCTTCACAAATACACACACATGCATTTGCCTACAAGCCAGACTCCTATTTCCATCGCAGCTACCCTCTTTTTCATTGTAAGTTTTGCTTCTCTTGGGAAAGAAATTTCTGTAAATAAATTATGGTCCAATTAGACTTCATAATGCCATTTACAGCTCAGTTTATAACTGCCTCTTATCTGTGATGTAAATTGCCGCAATCATCAATCAAGCTTCTTTTATTACTGTGTAATACAAAAATAGTTTTCCTGTTACATTGCCACCACAGGCGACGGAGTCATATGGAGGTGGTTGGGGTAGATTATGGGCCTTTGTTGCACTCAGTGTAGCTTGAGAGTAGGAAATTGAGCCTCGAAATTACGTCTTTTTTTTTTTTTCCCTTTCTGCATGTTTGATGTACAATGTGGGAAAAATACACCATTGCTGCCCCCTGGTTTGCATTGTTGTTTTTCTACAAACAACAAATACTTGACGACAGACATATCTGTCAGAGTGAAAAAGGCACAGAAGTTATGCTGTCTATTGTTTACCATTTGAACATTAACATTTTAATTCTTCAAAGCGCAGAAGATATATTTGCACACGTGTAAGAAATCCGTCTTTTCTGTGATTCTTCTACTATATCAGAAATTCTGAGCTCCTGATTGCCATCGAATGATTTATTACAATTTGCAGTAATTAGACTCAGTAGACTGGCATTTGTGTTCAGATGTATGTTTAGGTTTAGGAAACAACTGGTTGAAGGTGCTCAAGTCACTCCAGTCTCTTCTCATATTTTCAAGTTTAACTAAGTTGAGTTATCCAAACATAACCATAAAAAGTTGTTTTGTAAGAGTGGATATTGTATAAAAACTACTGACATGTATTGTCACTAGATATTTGCAAAGTACAATTAACATTTTGTTAAGTTTTTGATTAAAAACTGTCATTCAGGTGTCCTTTCAAATGCATTTGCTGTCCCGAATTGGTTTTATTTAATTGTAGCTTCTATGAGACTTTGTTGGCTTCCTACTGCTCCGCTCGTGTCACCTGACCATCCAGTCTCCTCTGGCTTATCCTAGATGCTTTGGTTGCTTCTCTGTCAAAATTGCATCTTAACTCTGTTCCAGTTACTTGATCATGTAACTGCTCCCGTAATTAGTAAGTAATAATTACTTGTTAAAAGACAAATGAGCCATAAATGGAATACAACTGAACAATATAAAAAAACACTGTACAAAAATGTGTGCTCTCACAATATCTCACAGCAAGTTAGAAGAAACAGTACACCAAATGGAACAGAGAATATTATGGTATAATTGTCACATCTGCAAAGCTCCCCATTTCTCTGAAGAGGATGTTGTCATGTGAATAGAGCTCAGTTTTGTTTCTCAGCATGTATCTCTCGTCTCATTTCTGTCCTTTCACTTTATCTCTCGCTGCTGATCCCACTGTGCAATCAGATATGCAATTGTTACTGTTTCTTTAGACAAAAACATGTTTTCAGAGAAGGCGGCTGCTGAAGATGAGTCCCCTGAAAATTAAGCAATTGTGTTTTAATTGCTTCTCTTCTGCTCCAGCACCTACAGTATGCTGCTCCTCTCCTTTTAATTCACCAACCCCTCCCTGTTAATACAGAGGAAGAATAGAGGCACAAAAAAAAATTGAAAGTGGTGTCCTTTGACCCTCTTTCCTCTGTCCTTTCCGCACTGCAACTAATGCAGTTTAATAGGTTTGATTCACCATGACATTATAGGCTCAGTCTGCATGTGTATGTGTCTGTGAGTGCAGTGCAATTTGTATAGCCAAGATAAATCCACAGTGTCTTGTTAGCTCGGTTTCTGTGGGATCATCCATTTCGAACTTTATGTCCTGTTGGTGTTGTTGTATTGTCCAGTGGGCCTGGTTAAGCTATAGCCTGTGGAAAATCAATACACGCCTTTGGAAACCCTGCAGGGAAAATGTTGCCATCTTGGGATAGAAAGAGTGAAAAATTGGAAGCTAGGAATCATTTGATAGTAAGCTGTCTGAGAAAAACTTACACAAAACTTGGTGCATTTACTCAGTTATCAAAAGTAGTTCAAGACTGAAAATATTTTTTCTTATCATTCAGTACGTGTCAAATGTGGGTCTCTGCAAGTTTCACAATCCACAAGACAGATAAAGATAATTTCCTTCATTTCAGACTTCAAGACCCAGACAATTGTACATCCTGTGTGTGACCTTTATGTTAAGATGTAGTTGAGTTTATTAGAATTTAATTATTAATTGTTATTCTTTATTATTACTGCTATTAATTTGCTTTTCAATTCTTTTTGGGTCTCGGCATTTAGGCTGCTTGACCAGAGTGATGAAAAGATCATAGTTTAGATTAAATAGACCTCTTCACATCTGCAACAAACTTCCCCTCCCTTTACTCGCCCCCATCTTAAAGGAGCGAAAAATGTCCTGGTAGCTTTAAGTGTCAGATAAATGTAATGAAGTAGAACATGCTGTACCTGCTTCTAAAATGTTGGGAAATAGCTTAAAAATAAAATACTCCAGTAAGCTTCAAGTGCCTCATAAATAGAGCTCAACTGCTATTGGATTTTTGAGGATGATATATATATATAAAAGCTTTGCTAGTTGCATGGAAAAGGTAAAGGTAATCCTGTAATGTATTTTAAACTATAGTAAGTAACTTACAGCGAAGACACCGCTTGGCTCCGCACCACCTGTTGCTCAGCTGCAATGTGTGCTCTGCTGCATGCGATGCAAATAGTGCTGAGAGTATTGTAATGTTGTAATGTGTTGTTGAGATGTTCAGCACATATCAGACAAAATATATACTGATACCAATAGGCCAGCATTGGCAGGGCTCCAGACTAACTTTTCTACTGGTAGCACCAGTGCGACCAAATTTTCTCATTTGGTCGCACCTCCCAACTTGTCATAGGCAAAACATATGACTTGCTGAACATTTTCTTATAGATAGACTCTACAAATTACTAGGGATGGACTGATACCTCTTTTTGATTTCCGATACCGAT
>NW_007578093.1:163863-197169 GCF_000690725.1 Stegastes partitus | reverse complement strand
GACCACTTGAAATTTTAACTTGCACACTCTCTAAAACAGGTTGGTCGCAGTCTGGAGCCCTGATTGGTCGATGATACTGTCAAAACAGTGTTACTTCCCATCACTCTTTTCTGGTGTAATTCCGCCTGTAAACTTTCCTATCTCCTCACCATCTCACTCAGCTGTACAATATACATGTTGTTTTTTTCCTCCCTGGTCATCAAACTGTTTATTTAGGTTCTTCATCCAAGTCCAGATAGACGTCACCCACATGCGTAACATAACTGTTAGAGACAGGCATCCATCTTGTGTCTTCCTCTGTGCATGTGTGTCTCACATGTCTCTCAGTGTGTAGCAGGTTACTGAAGACCGCAGACAGTGAAAACACATAGAGATTGCTCCGCTCACAGCTCCACTGATCAGAAAGTCCCTGGTGGGTGAAGCTAGATAAAGTGAAGAGGAGGATATAAGGGAGTGGGAGTAAGGCTGGCTGCAGATGGATTAGCAGCCATGTTTACATAGTGGCTGATTTAGTCCGCTGGAGCTGCCCAAGAATGATTTATTGATACTGAGTGAAAATGAGGAGATAGTATTAGAAAGTGTGACGTGGAGGATATAAAGAGAGGTAGGGGAAGAGTCAGGTGTATTAATGTGTGAGAAATATTTGTAGAGATGCATACACTGTGTGGCTGCATGTTTAAATCAAAATTTGTGTTAAAATCAGAGGGCAGATGGATAAGTTTCATGGTGCAATAAAACCTAAGACGGCCACTCGTTGTTCCTCTGCAGCAGGAGAAACAGCAGCTCGAGAGGAGGCGAGTAGGAGAAGTCAACCCAGATCTGTCATAAATACACCCCATTACCCATCATTCAATGCACCTTCCAGGGTGAACGGAGCAAGAGAGGGATGATGGGGGAGGATGAATGGAGCAAAAGAAGGTTCATATACGTCTCAGGGCCTCATCCTGCCATTCTGACTTCTGACGACTGACCTTATAGTGTAGAGCTGGTGACAGGCTTTTAAAGCTTGTCAGACAGCGAACCTGAGACAAGCGGTTAGTGTGATATAGGCTGCAATTGAAGGAATGTGGAGTGCAGTAAAAGTCTGGGCCCATGAGTGCAAACATCTCAAATGGGGAATTCATGTACATCTCTGGGACTAAAATGACATACCGAAATTCAAATGCCTGTAGCTTCTGAACCACTCTCCACCACAGGTCTTGCTTGGAAAAAATGTCAGCAAAAGGTTTTTGTTCAACTACAATAAATTGTTGCCAGTATAAATAATGTATATACCATTTACAATGCTGTAACTTTTGCTGTTAAAATAGCGCAACACCTGACTTGGAGAGGTAATTGCACTTTGGACATCGTGTGCAACATAAATAAGACATAAAAGAAAATAAATGCTATTTTTACAAAGACTTTAGGATCTTGCAATACCAAATTTGTCCTTGTTAACTGACGCCCTGGCAAACTGTGAAATGGGAGCGGAACAAACCAACAACATGGGTGTCCAGGGGAGGTTTGTGGGGTTAGAGATGTCTCCTAAATTATATTGTGCTATAATAGTGGTTTTCACATCATCAAAGGGTAACTTTGAAGCTTTCTAACAGTAGAGCTAGTAGTTATCAAGCCATCAAACAGACTCAAAAAGTTAACCAGCAGTGTGTAAGTTCCTAAAATCAGTGACTAGATGAAGGATTGTGTGTAGTGTATGATCATGGAAACTGAGCTGGATGAACTTTAAGATCGAGATATTCTGTCTGTTGTCAATGTACCCTAAAGAATATGTTTGGAGTAAAGCATTTTAGACAACTGCATGGGTACAATGTTTGAACTGGAGAATTCACCAATGTATTGTTGCTGGAAAAGGAAAGCTTCTCATGAAATTTGGAATTGCTAATTTTTTAGATGAATATGCTTCAACGAAGCAGAAACATTTCAGTTTTTGTAATAGGTTCAGAATTTAAATAAGCCATCATTCATCATTTTACTTTGCCAAGGTTCTATTTTCAGAAAACACGGCTGCACATTTACAATCAGATTTCAAACTGTCTTAGAATTTTCTAACTGCTGCTCTTTCCTTTGTTGGTGTTAGAATGTCAATCAGCCCCTTAATTTAAGAAAACAACAGCATTAAGGTGGGAGCGTGGCACAAACAGTGAATAATAAATGATGGGGGAAAGAATGACAGATAATCAGACGGTGATCATATAATTATGTAGCTGGTATTTATTTCTCTTAAGGTGAAGCTGGGTTGTTTTTTTATCACCCTCTGGTGTGGCTTTATTTTAGCTCTAAAGAAATAAGCACACAGAGGGCACCTGCTTTGATTTGCCTCACCCTCAAAAGCCCTTTCTGCACGGGACAAGTATTACCTGGGGACATCACATATTATGTAAAACTGCAGAGGTTGTTTGTGATGTTAAACCTGTGTGAATCGGCCATGTCTGTATTTCGTAAAGTAAAAAGTTCTCTGTGAATTACCTACTATATTTCACCAAACACAGAAAACAGTGGTCCTGTGCAAAGCAGCATATCTGTGAATTGGGGACATTTTACCTTCTTTTGCAAGATTTTTTGTATTCCCCACAGCTTTCTTCTGCCTCTTTTCTGCTCCAGAATTATGAAGGCTGCATCGGTAATTATTAACGAAAGTCTGGGGCATTTTGGGAGCAAATTCAGGAGGCTTATGTAGTTACAGCATGGAAAGCTGTTCACAGAAAGCTCAAATCCATCAGAGGAGCAAAATCTCAAAGGATGATTGGATGGATGACCTGTACAGCAGCGTGCAGGAAGGAACATTTTGCTGCCTTTCAATGGGCTCAACTGTTATTATGTGGCAGCTTATTAATATCAAATCTGCAGATGATGTTAGGAAATTCACGTAAAACACAGACTTCGCTTACCCTGTGCAAATGCACCAAATGGAAGACAGACATGAAGGGGTAATATTTGAATCACATGAGGTCCCCAGGTGATACCAGTAGAACACAAGCAAGAGTCTCCTCCTTTGAGGGTTGCAGTTTATCAGTTTTTTTTAATCCTGCACTTTTTGTCCACTGTCTCTCTTCTATTTGTGGCCATCCTCTGGACAGTTAGTGGGGTGGAAAATAGAATCGGTGTATAAGGGAAGGCTTATTAAGAATGGTTTTAAGCCGGAGCCTTCTGCATTAACGCCACCTGATATAAAATAAATGCAGGCTCTAGATTCACACACATACACACACACACACACACTCACCATCCTCAGTGGGGATCTCTTTATTATTAAAATGTCTGCCGGTGCCCTCTAGGCACTTCTCCATCACATCACCTGGCAGCCCGCACTCTCATATCCCTGATGCGATGACTAGTCCTCATTAGTTGGACTAATATATCTCTCACTCTCTCTCTCTCTCTCTCTCTATCACACACACACACACACATACCTACACACACACACACATGATTAGCCTATTTTTGTGTAATTATTTTTTACAGCTGCAAGGTTTCCTTCACAATAAGCCATTCCCGTTATGACACATTTAAACGTTGAAATTACTATAAACTTCCTCATGGATTGAGATTTATGTAACACACAGTGCAGGTCTGAGGTTTAAAATATGAGTCAGAAACTGACTCACAGTCAGTGGTTCATTATGTTTAGGTTCTGTTTTAGGATTGAATGTTGAAGTTGGGTTTTACGCAACAACACTGGACTTTTGAAGAATGTAAAAAACTTAACAGGGGAATTGATTGGACAAAAAAAGCTTCCCTCATGGCAAATTCAAGCTTTTTGTGTTACAGAGTTTGTCATGTTAAACTACAGCAAAGAAAAAATGTTTGATCAAAGTTCCTCACATTTAGCACAGATGTCACATCTGAGTGTAGGTTGGGGACATATTAGCGTAGCGTAGCACAAAGCCTGAAACAAGATGCTTAGCCAGTAAAAAAAAAAACCTTTCAACTTCTACAACTGCATGTGTCCTTAATATTTACCATAACACGTGTGAAAATTGCAGTTTTAGAAGAATTCCAATTGGAACTGACTATCTTTGCGCCACTGTTGAGCGCACACCCCAATGAATCTTACTGACCTCAAACACAAACAGTGTTTGAACCGTCTGCTGCTGGTTTTGTGCGGAATGGTAAAAGCATCTCTTTCAGCCTTATAATAGAGTTTGCAGGAAATAAATCATTCCTATAAAACACAAATGCACATGTCATGTTCACTGTAACAGCTCATTTCAAAAACACACAGCTTTACTCCCATTTATCATCTTCAGCAGCACCTGAGGCGTTTAGTTGTTGTTGCGCATTTCAGCTGGCTCCAGCGCAAGCCTCCCTCTCACACCCCTTTTAGCAAATTAGACCGTTTAATTAGGAAAAGCTCATTTGTATCAAATCATTTACATGGTGCAGCCAGCCTTTGCCAGGATATTCTAATTGATTATTGTTGCCTGAGGTGCTCTTGGCGTGTGCGGATGTGCCCGTGTGCGCGTGTGTATTTTTGTAAATGAGGAAATGACTTTGTTAATGATATAAAGAAAGAAACTTTATCACTGTGGTGATTGCTGTGATCATGCACCTACTTACAATATCTCTTTGTAACACCTGTGGGTTAAACCAGTGTTTTCAATTGTGACAAATGTTTGTTGGACTTTGGAAATCGTCTTTTCCTGTTGTTTTACTTTTGTTTGCACACATCTCTTTGATCGCCTCCGAAGCGCCTCTTAGCGCACTCTTGTGGTGACGTATGTCATTTATTCAGTTCTGCGGGAACCCTTCACCAATAGGAAACAAAGTTCCTTGATTCTATAGTTCTGTCTCATAAAGCTTCATTTAGAAATAAAACCCTTTCCATAGTCCCTCCAAAATGCTTCTGTTGAGCCGAGCCCCATTAAGGAAAAGAGCAAGCCCACTTCCCCATTGAGACTCACAAATGACCCTTTGATGAGGCTGCTCTTTGACCCTTTTTACAAAGCTGTGTGAACGAGGGAGAGCCGAGTGCATGGGGCTTTGAAGGATACAGGATAAAGAACAGAGAAAAAGAGACAGCAGATTATTAGAATTCATCCAGCGGTGCAATGAACAGCCTTTCAGCGGCGAGTTCCTCTTTCTATTCAGCAGCTACACAACAAAGAGACATTAAATTATAACCAAATTGTTACCATGGTACCCAGCTTGAGTAAATGTTTCAAATCTCTCTTCTCTTTCTTTGCATCGCTGATGCTTTTTATGGACATTCTAATAATTGCAGCAAGAGAAGATGAGAAAAGTTGCTACGGATAGGAGAGCCAACATTTTCCTGGTTAAAAAAAAAAAAAAAAAGCAAACAAAAAACACATACATACATAGAATTGGAGATGGCAGTGTAGATGCTAAAAATGTATTTAAGACATATTCTCGCTTCCCGAGATTAAAATTTACCTTCACATCATCCCTGGCAGATTTTAAAGTAATAGAACCTATTCCTAAATATATCACGAGCAGGTATTTGAAGATTTTAAATAAAGATTAGCCATTACCACAATATTACAAAATTATTTGGATTCAGCAAGTGACTAGCCTAGTTTTGTAGAATGATTAGAAACAGCAGCAAGCAGCTAGCCTGGCTCTCTCCAAAGCTAAAAAAAATGCCTACCAGCAATTCTGATGCACACTAATTACCCAGTTGTAGCTCATTTGTTATCCACAAACAGACATGTAAGAACAACAAGCTGCCATTTGGGGAGTTACAGCAGATACAGAAAGTATTCAGACCACTCAGTAACCAATAATGACACAACTGAAAACATTTGGTCAACATGAGGAGTTGACTGTAGATTTAAAGGCAAAACTAATAATTAGATCCTTTTAAAGCTAAATTTACACAAAAAAAATGCAAAGTTCTGAAAACTCAGCTGGAATGGTCACAGAAACTTCCTTCCTAGTTACAGCAAGTAAGGGTGCATTCTAATATTCATACATCCATGCTCTATTGTATTGCCAGAAAAAAGATTTACTACATAGTATGTCAAATGTAGTTTGCCAAAAAAAATACCAGGATGTGCTTTTACATTTGGTCAGATTTTTCTGTCTGCACACCAGCGTGCTTTTCCAGCTATTCTGATTCACAGTGATGCAAAGTTAGCTGCCGTTTAGAACTAAATACTGCAACGGTCAAAGTGGTCAAAGCTTAAGGTACAATATTATGGTGAAGTTACATGTCCCAATTCTATGCATAGTACATCAAACAGTGTGTACTTTGTAAGGCCAGCTGTAGTTTGTTCTTAATATAAAAAGCAGAAGTGCGCAAACAGACTATGACTTGACTATGGCTGTGAAGAAATGCTGGGACGAAGACTGTGAAGTGCAACAAGACTGTGAGACACACAGGGTAACATACACGAGGTAATGAGGGAAGATGGGAAACAGGTAAGGGAAAACCATCAGGGAGCAGGTGGGACGAGACAGGGGCAGGGCGTGCGGGAAGTGAAACTACAACATAGACAACAAGTTAGTGATTTCAAAATAAAACAGGAAAGACAAGACATGAAATGTGTAAACATAAAACAGAAACTTGACAGACATGACAGCACCTTTGTTTATATACTTCTCCATTAGCATGTAAAATATAAAAACACATGCAATGTGTTAGTCATCAAGTTTAAAGTAGTCATTTGTCACCTTTTTATTTGGACTCCTTCCAGCAGAGTGCTTATGTTACTTACAATGTTTTGCTAACCAAAACTCAACAATTTCAACAATTTCCCTGAGGTTTCTACCAAAGGGATCAATAAAGTTCTATTCTATTCTATTCTATTCTATTCTATTCTATTCTGTTCTATTCTATTCTATACAAAATTCCAGGTTGTAAAATGTCTGAATTCCCCTTTAATGACTCAATGCCTCAACACTGTGAAACACAGTAGACAGATAGGAAGGCATTCTGCTTTACATTTGGCTGTTGTGTGCTTCGACCACGTGAACTAAGTCTATGCCAGAGGACAAGGAATAATTCTACAACTCTCCCAGCAAATCAGGGAAATGACAACATAACCAATTTCACTCCGCCTCTGGACACTCGGATTTACATGCTGCAACAAACAGAAAATACTTGACAATATGTGAATATTACTGGCTGGAAAATGCACAGTTTAGAGAACTGCGCTGTGACATGAGGCCGAAATGTGATTCAAGAGAACAGAAAAAGAGACAGTGAAGGAGAGAGATGTTGTTTTTTTTATTCTCATCCATTTTTTGCACCTTAAAACTGCTTCCAATAAAGGTGTGTGTGTGTGATACTGGAGATCTCAAAGAGATGTCATGTCCCATCACAAAGACTAACATGTTGTGGTTTACTAGGGTGGGAAAATAAATTGACCCTTTCATTAACCAATAGCCGGGTGATGCAGCAAGAGGAAGAATGGTGAAAGATAGAGAACAAGAAATGGAGCTAGATTTTAAAAAAAAGAAAAAAAAAAAGGAAGCAACAGAGAAATGATTTGAGGAAGTGCATAAATTTAGAGTTTAAAATTAAACATGAAAAAGAAAAATATGACTGAAAAGTATGAGAAAATGGGACTTTTGGAGCTTTGAATACACTTTTTCATTGTGACTGCACTTTTTTGGGGCAGCTTTTTCATATGCACACTCTTAGCCCGAAAGCTCTTTGCTTTCAGAAACCCTGCTGTGATTCAAATTTAGCTCATCTATGACAGAACCAACAGGCTCCTTCTCTGTTGTGCACTTTTGATCAGATTATTCGGACCAGAGACAAATGGAACAAAGCACTTCTTCCTGTCTCTGATGTATCTTTGTCTCTTGTTGTCTCAAAATGCCAGAGCCTGTGTGTCAACAAATCCATTTTTTTCCCCTGTGTGATCCAACCCAGATACATCTGTAGTCAGATCAGTGAGAGGGGGACTGTGGGTAGAGCGAGGGGTGCTTGAGGTTCCTCTCTCTTTTGGTAATGGATTGGGTAAAGATGAAGGGAATGTGGACAGAGATAACAGCACTGTTGTTAAGGTTTTATGAAGACAGATGTGAGAAAATGCTGGGTTCAAATAGTCAAACATCAGTAATGAAAGCATGTTGACTCATGGTGTAAATACATAGTTTATTAGACTCTATATCAAAGACAAGGCAGGCTTCCAGATTAATACTTTGCCACTAATTGAATTCTGATGCAGTGTGGTAGGCAAAATAATGAGAACGTAACCCAGAGACAAAAAAACTAAATACATTATCAGTCGATGCAGTTTCGCATGTTTTTGGGGGCATATATGTAGACAAGCACATTAAACACACCAACACTTGTATACACACATCTGTTGTGTATCACACATTGATAGTAGTCTAAAAGTGAATACATAATGGTTGGTGAAATGCTGATTTCAGCCTCAGGTTGACTAATATTAACAAACAACAAAAAAATAATGTCAGCCACAAGATGTGAGCATTGTACGTACCAACAACACGCCTATTAAACCCACAAGAACCCTCTAAAATTCAGTCCGATCTGATACATTTATTAAAATTCAGTAAACTGTTAAAACATGTGCGTGTACACACTGGCATCTGATGGGGGTGAGAAAGTGCCCTGCACATTGGTAGTCCTCTGTTACCATGGATACGCCCCCAAAAACCATTGCTCTAAGCCCTTTTACCATAACACTACAAAAATAACAAAGCAACACCTCTATGCCTAAAAATAAATCCATGGCTGTGACTGCAATTACAGTTAACAGTTTTTAACCAGCTTGTTAATTAGTGCTTTAGTTTTGGAAATAATTAAATACAATAATAATGGTAATAAACTTTCCTCACAAAGTACTTCTCACTTTTCCTTTTATTTATTTTATTTTCTTTTTTGCCACTTGGTAAACTGCAACAAGCTGTCCAACACTACACTGACGTACAATCGTCTTATAAAGCTGGTGTGCTAGCCAGATAACAGTAGCTTTTGATTTACACATCCAGCAGATACAGAGCAACCATAGACTGTGTATAAAAGATGAATGTAGCCTTTGGGTCTGAAAAGTGAAGCAAATGCGAAAGTGCTTTAAATGATAGCCAGCAGGGGGCCAGCTTCTAGTCGCCAAGAAAAAGTCATAATCCATAGATGTCTATGAGAAAATTCCCTACTTTTCACTTCATGTGTTACCTCAGTGAACATTGTCCTAAGGAATTTTATGGTCTCATTTCCTAGTTACAAAACTTTTTAAATGCAGCATGGTGTTCATTTTGTAAATTATGGTAAAGCAGCCAATAGAGCAGCGTATGTTTTAGGACGGGGCTACCCTGTGACTGACAGTTGCTACTGCATGGAAATGCACATTGTCCTCAAGTTTATGGTTCATCAACTCCTTGTTCATCACATCCGGTTTCAAAAAGTTCACACGCTAATGGGCAAATTCTAAACTTGAAGCTTCAAAACAATAGTCCACAAACCAATGGGTCACTACATCCATCTATGATATACAGTCTTTGGGTGCACACATTCCCATTCATTTGATGTGTTTGTGTCCACCTATGGCTGTCTAGTGTTAGCTCTGTTTTGTTCTCCACCACCTTTTCTGGATGTTTTACTGTGTTCACCAGTTGGCCAATAACTTCCTCACTTTGTGTTGTACATGAGTGTTTATATCTCCATGCTACAACTTGTTGGTAATTCTCTGCAAGGTTGGTATTTAAACACAAAATTATTAACACAAACAGATTTTCATATAAGTCCCATTAAAGTCCAACAAATCATACAAGAAAAAAAAATCTGTTTTGGCCATTATAACAAAAGAAATAACCTGTTTTGACATGATACTGATGAAGTCAACTCTGCAAGTTGTGTGGTTATCGTCTATGGCTTGTGGTCAATTTGAAGTTCATAAATAACTGGCAGTGGCCCAGAAACATTGAAAATAAGCCTGCAGGCTGTGGTCATATGCACATGCAGAAATGCACTAAACTGAAGCACTAGTTCAGTGAAAATGGAGCAACGGAGGTTTCACAAATCTGGTATTCAGGAAGGACTCCTTTAGACTTAAACATGAATTCTTTTATCTTTTTTTTTTTGAGAATTACACAACGCTTGATGTGTGGCATCTGAGGACAACAGAAAATTCAGAGAAAATCAACCAGCTAGTAACTGCTGTAGCTTTAGTGATTAGATTTCCTGCAACTTTGACCATCAGTTTTCTACTAAGCAGCGTTGCTCACAGTCATACATCAGGGCAGACGGTTAGCGAACTATTCGCCAAACCAGCCTGCTGCCATCAAAGCACGTAGAGGAATTTCCAATTGTAGCTTTTATAAGATCTTACACCATCGGTGATGAGATGAGTGGGGAGATGAGAGAAGCTAACTAACCAGATAATGAGGACTAAGTTTTGCGCATTTTCCCTCCCACACTGATGGTCTTTGGAGCTCAGTGGAGCAGACAACATGAGCTCACAGGTGGGAAGGGGAGAGAAGGTGAAGTCAATACCTCTGACTGCCCTGAGATCCAGAGAAGCAGAACCGGAACAAAAACCAAAAACAGAGGCAGGGATGTTAAGAAATCTACAAACGTATGCGCAAATTTGCACTGCACGATATACATACATATTTGATAAGGCGCTCCCTAGTATTTTATCAGATAACTAGTCATACTTGTCAAAAACATCAGCTACTTATACACCATCTTCCTAAAATACTTCCAGACAGTGTTGGGATCCTGTGTAGTTTGCAGAAGAACTTTAACAAAATTTCACTTGGCCATTTGTGTTCTGTCCTTGTGCCTTGTCACTGTTTCTTTATCTTTCTTCACCATGGATTCCAGGCACTGTCTTTCTTCTTGAGAAACTGACGATGGACGATGCACAGGGAGGCATAAAGAAAAATCCATAAGCCTCTTCTTTGTTTCTGATCCTCATTCTCAACAAGGCATTATTTTCAAGAAGCGTCGGCTTCAAGCGCCTCCTGAGCCTCAGTGGTTCGGTGCTGAAACATGCAACAGGTGTGCTTTCTCCTCCACTCCCTCCCTGTCATTCTCCGGCACTGACAGCGGTACAGGTGATTCTCTCCTCATTGTCATTCGCCAGTCAGCCGAGTATGAAGGTCAATACTTTGAAGGAGGGCATGAGAGGAACAAGCCAATCAGAGGAGAGAGATGAGAGGAAAGTGTGATTGACTTGCTTCGGGGGTGGGTTGGGGTGGGTGAGGGGTTGCTGTGTGTGGGGGGGGGGATACCAAACAGAATATGCATACCCAATGAGGAATCAGGAGATGAAAGGTCCTTGTTGCTATGGAAACACACCTGCTGTGGTGGAATATCGGTGTGGCTTCATTGATATGAGGGCTACGGGGTTTAAGGCCATGGGGGTTTGAGTTGGGGGGGATTGTTTTTGGGGGGAGAGCTCAAGCTCGAGTGTGTGTGTGTGTGTGTGTGTTGATTTGCGTACTGGCACATGTGTGCAAACAACCTGCCATGTGCTGACTTAAAATGCACCTGTGAAAATGCCTGCCTCTATTAGTTTCACTCCCAATGATATGAACCAAACTCCGAAGCTTAACGAGACATTTCGATTTAGGTCCTGTGTTTGTTTTTTTATTTAATCCTTCTCTTTGTTTTCCTTTATTACTGGCAGTACCATATGCCTTTTGTTTTCATTTTTACTGCTACTACTAGTACTGTCATAAATGTAAGGATAAGATTTACAATTTAGAAAAACATCATAAAACATGACAGATACTCGTAGTTTTCAGAAATCCACTTTATCCCACCATCTCCAGACACTGACCTAAGGGCTGAACAGATCGTGTTCTCGCTGTTTTGAGTCTGCTAAATAATTGGTCAGATTATCCAAATTGAGTTGTCATTTCCTTGATGCTTCAAGGGTCAAAGCCCTTGAGCAGATTTAAAAACACAGATAGCACCGTTAAAGGATGTATTATACAACTAATTTTCCTGTAAATCTAACATTGTTTACAGCTGATAAGGATATGATATGTCTGGCTTTTTACCATGTTCATTTTTCAGTTTGCTGGCACAATAGTAACAGATTTGTACTGTATGCAAGATAAAATCACCCATCATGGAAATGTATTACACTGAATGTATGGAGTAAGATAACCTTGGTAGACTGGTTCCATGTATGATGCAGAAAACGGATGTTTGATGCGGACAAATTTCCGTTTTTCTTTTTTAACCGTTTTCAGGTTTGAGCCTTTAATCTTGTCAAAAGTATCACGACATCAATAGAAGGACAACTGATAGCCCCATCACCTCCAATTTGGTTGGATAAATGGTGGATAAGAGAAGAGGACGACTTGTGACTGCCATGGGACAGAAACACAGAGATATTAGAAAAATACACAAGTTATCCTCCCCGTGAGGCCTTATGGAGAAAAGGCCTCGACGTTGTCGTCCTCCTCCTCCACGTCTCCTCTACTCTCTCCCTCTCTCATTTATTTCAATTTGTCATGCTTTACTTTTCCCTTAAGAGAGCACGCTTGCTGGTGAGCGGCCCCATATAGGCCGCGAAATTGTGTCTGTGCCTTGGCTGTAATGAAACATTTAGATGCAGGGGAGAGTGATGGTTGTGCATTAATACAAGTGGTGGTGTTGCCAGTGCAAGCCTCGGCTCCGAGCAGGCAGCTCGCCACTTCAAACGGCGTGGTGGTGAGAGATGTGTCGTCTCTTAAGTTCATGCAGGTTTTTTTTTGTTGTAATCTAAGGAGTGATCAAGGTTTTTCCAGTGGTGCATACTGGTTAATAGCTCTGATCAAGTGATAATAGTATGAACTGACATCAAGTACGTGTCAAAGATGGTGATCAGAGGTGATAGAAATGGTTGGTTGGATTAAACCATTTGGTGTGACACGGAGACGGATAAGTGTGTGAAAATCTGTTTTTAATGGACACTTTGTATCGTGTAAGAACGTGTCCTTGTGTTAGTGATAGCTATATTCTCAGGTAAATACTGAGTTCCACTGACAGTGACTTTTGTGGGCTCTACCATTTCTGTGCAGGTCTAGACCCTCCTTATATCTATTGGAGAAGCATCCATTTAGAAGAAAGTGCTCTGGTCCTACATTTAGGCCAAAGTAGCAACACTGCTACGGAAAAATGCTTGATGAAAGGTAAAAGTACTGCATTGAGAATAATAAACTTAAAAAGTTCTGATATTATTAGTAAAATATACTTTAGGTATTAAAAGTAAAAACACTTATAATTCTAGGGGGAAAACTCTGTGAATGTTATTCTATTAATTATGTCTTTATTTATTTATAGTTTGTTTGATAGGGACACATACAGTATACGTAGATAAACTGAAAACAGCTATTCATGCAGGTATCACATGTTTAGTGAACGCTAATTTGCAACATCCATCCTTAGAGATTATATAACTGATGCATTCATGTGTAAGTAGTATGTTGCTGTTGTGGTTTGTTGAGATGGTGCTAATTTGATATATTTCTTTATTATCTTCTGTCGGGTAGTTTATGGCAGTGCAGCACATTATATAAGCTTAAGCTTCAGCAAGACTTGGTCTCCAAATACTAACTAAATCTTAATTAAAAGTAGCATTAAAGTCAAATAAATGTAGAGGTAGTGCTTCAGCAAAGCACAAACATTCCTCCATACATTCATCTGTCAAGTACCATTTTGTTTATGTAGTGATTATGGCAGCTGCTGATGAAATACAAAACGCACCATCAAAAAACAGATGTGTCGCTCTTCTATTTTTAACTGCTGTGAGGAATATGAAAATAAATGTGTCACAAAGTGAATGTTGCTCACTGGAGCTTAATTAACCTCTGCTAGCCCCAGCTGTGTAAAATCTATCCTCCAACCACGGAGCTCCACAGCCGACACTCCAGCACATGTTGCTGCATACCGTATGTTGTTAGCTTTGTAGGTGTTAAAATTTTAAAGTAATGCATAATTTCACTTCAAACGCATTAGCATTCATCTGCATGCATAAGCCTACTAAGGGGCTAACCCTTGCCTTAGGTTGCAAACTAAAAGAAAAGCAACAGACACAGCTTGCACTTACTTATGTATGAGTGCTGTACACAGATTTTGCCTTATGCAAATAGCTCCTCTCATCTCTCCGTGTAGATCAACTGGAACAGCGCTGCTGATATGTGGAATTAAAAACGTTGAACATGTATATCACATTATATGAGGAATCTATTATTTATGACACTTTTGTTGACAGAGGGCACCCAAATTTTCTGTTCTTGGGAAACAATATCCTCACTCTAAGCGAGTAAATACATGACCCTGTACCCACCTTGTTTTTATTTGATTACTTGTTTTTGCCAACAAAGCATAGAGCAGCTAACATAACCATCAAAATACACCGTATTCGCATTCTGATGTATTTGTCCATTCATGCAACATTCCCTTTGATACAAAGCCAGATTTTCCACATTGCTGGTCTCCATTCAACATTTCTGAAATGAAATAAAACCAAAGGGATATCCAGTGAAGTTGACAGTTTCTTTTTTTAATTCAGTGTTGGCTGTGGCTTCAGGCACACTCTCTCTTCATTACATGCATAGCTCCAATGAGACTTTGTGCATTTTCAGAAGACAGATCTTTTGTGTGCGTGTGTGTTTTTCAGAACCTGGTTAAGGGCCTGACATTGTAAGACAGGGAGAATACGCTTGTGTTATTGAGAGATCAAAGGGAGGCAAGTCATTGTGAATTCTTACATCTCTTTGCTGTTGGACTGAAGCTATGGTCTCTTGAGCGCCACTTTGAGCTTCGCCAGAAATTGTGTGTTTTGCATGTGTGAGGAAAACACGCTCAAAGACGGAGGAATCATCTGCAGCATCCACCAAAGAGCCGGGTTATATTCATTGCCAAGTTCTATATGGCCACCGTCTGGTTCACACAAATGACTCTCGCCAAAACAGTTCTCGCTGGGTTATTTAACTCAAACAGAAAATCACTGTTGAAATTGTCAAAATGGGGGGTAAAAATGCACAGCCTTTAAACAAAATACATGATATGAAATCAGTGTTTCCTCTACATTCATTTAGGAGTGGCGGGCCGCCATTCTCCACCTTCACAGCAGAGTCCTGCACTGGGTCAGGTACTCGCAAGCACTAAGGTAAACTACAGATAACTATCCTCCTCAGTATCTACTCTTTGGGGAGTTAATACAACGAGTACTAAGGTAAACTACAGATAACTATCCTCCTCAGTATTTACTCTCTTCAACGTTAATTGCTCACGAGAGCGCGGCCTTGACAGTGACGCTGTTTATTCCGCTCATAGAAAAGACCGCATGAGAAAAAAATCACTGGGTTTCATCTTGGATAAATCTGACATTAGAATGCCCTATTTTACTCTTTTTAAAGTCATTTTTGGTCGCACACTGGTCCGCAGCCACCAACAGCAGCTACCGCAGCTTGCTATGTGGGGTGTTCAGGGAACATCGTAAATTGTAGCATCTATCGATAAGAAAATGTTCAGCCAGTCATATGTTTTGCCTGTGACAAGGTGAGAAGTGCGAACAAATGAGAAAGTTGGTCGCACCGGTAAAAAAAAAAAAAAAACACCAAAGAACCCTGTGTGGACTTCCATGTGGCGTGAGCATTGTTCAGTAAACGGTTACTACTACATGTAGTGACGTATGGCGTGGCTCTAACGTGACTCCTTGCCGATCGAAAAGCAACCGGTTCTTTAGGATACCAGATTTGAACCAACTAAGCACTGGAACTAGCACCTGGTTCTTCTTGGTGGAAAAGGGGAGCATGAAGCTAACATCTACACACCATTATGTCACTGCTGACTGCTTCTTCAGATGAGCTTGTTCAAATATTTCTCTCAGAAGAGTAGGACACTTGATGAAGATGACACTAGCCAGGTATCATTAGCCTTTTACTGACTCATCATTGTTGATGGTCAGGTAAAAAATAGTGTAATAATATATCATCAGACACAAACTAGAAACGATTTTAAATGACTAGGGTGCAGGAAAATGAGAGAAACAGTCTGATTATTGTTTCTATTTGTAGGTGAAGACTGACTAGAGAAACAGGCTTCAGGGGATCAGCTTGCAGCATGTCTGCTGCTGAGCATCAGTGGCCACCTCTGAGAATTTCTCTTCAACAGAATCTTAGAGCTCTTTTATTTAAAAAAAAAAACAACTTACATTTATTTGTTGTTTTTTTATTTTTACATTCAAAAATGATAAAAAGCCATTTTCAACAGGCCATTCAATAAATAGGTTGTAAAAGTAAAATCTGCAGTCAGATGTCATTTGTTTATGCTGCCACTGCTCCCTTGGAGAGCCTGCCCCCGCTGCTGAAAAAAGTCCTAGAGGAAACACTGGATATGTAGGCATGGTGGCTACCCAGGTGTTACAAACAGTAGTGAGTGGCTGATCTAGACTGGCTTGACAAATAAATTAGAGCCTATGAATTTAATTTGCCTTTAAACAATACTAAAGCCCCAGTACTAACTGCACAAACACAAAAACGTATGTATTGGGTGCACAGACTGTGTGGTCCAGTTTAACATAAATGCTATTTGAAATCATGCACCACAAAGTGCCAAAGTTTTGGCTGAAGTGGGATTATAGGCCTGAGTGTGTTTTGATGAGGAATTTCACTCTTAGCCAATCACATCATTATCTGATTGCTCCAAAGCAGCTGTACCAATCACACTGATGCATGACAACAGATAAAAAATAGAGGGAAGATTCCTCAGGAAATGTATGCCTCTCTGGTGCAGAGCACAACGTGAATATCTACCACCTAAAATCTGCATCCAGTGCTGTACTTTAAAATGTGACACAGAAAGGAGACAGTAATGCACAGGACTTCATCCACCACATAAACAAGACAATCCCAAGTCATAACAAGCCAGTCTATTATGAGTAGTATTGATTGGAGTTACTTTGTGGCAGCCTGATGTCATTTCCACATGGTTTAATAAATGTAAACACACTTAAATCGGAGGCTGCGGATTTATCAAAGTACAGTATGTGTGCTGCTGCTGCTGCTTTCTGATGGCTGCAAGGATTTAATTATGTGAAGGAGAAGCTTTTCATGCAGCATAAAGCAGCTGTGGAGAAGCGATATGGTAAGAATCACTTATACTAATTTAGAGATGAATACAGACTTTATCGACAACCTGCTTCAAACACAATATTCTGTAATTTTTGAACTCATCCTCTCTGCCCACCTGTGCACCATGCTGATTATATATGTAGACATTTGCACAAACTCCAGACAGTTGAGGCGGATTAGTATTTGGCTATTAAATGAAAAGATGCAAAATCATGACCAGTTCTTCTTATAAAGGACTTGAGCCCTGCACCTAATTTCAGTAAACTGAAGTACAATTCATTCATGTAAATATTCTTAAATTTGTGTTCTTAGTATCCTTGTGTTCTTCTCTTTTTCTTATTTCTGTTGTGTATATATAGTGTACATACCTCGCCTCTTTAATTTATGGTTGTTTGCTTGCTTTTCTTACTGTCACTTTGGTGCTGTGGCATTTTAAATTTCCCCTTGTGGGACTAATAAAGGATATTCTATTCTTCTATTCTATTCTATTCTATCCATTGTGATGCGTCCAAAAATTAGAAACATTTCACTAAAACAAAGTCAGGAGATCACCAGAGTCAGAACAGTTGATCTAGAGTAGAAAGCATGGCTACACAAAGTTTACACGTTACCCATAGTTGGCCAACATTCCCATTCTTGGAACCATGTTGCTTGTGCTGAAGTGAAAGCACATAAAAAACAAGAAAGAAACTGGACTGTACAATATGTTAGTGGTCTACATCCTTAGAGGCAGAACACGCTTCACTCCTAGAAATGGAAGCTATAGCAGCTGAGGACAAGGCCAAGCTCATGAAAGAGAATATCTTAATGTAAGTACGGCAGAAATGAGGGAGAGACAGAGGGTGAATTAGCATTTGATAAAATACACCAGAAATGAGCTTGTGAGACATTAATTTGCTCACATAACTAATGCCCTCATAGTGGGTCCAGTCTGTATGATCATTGCTTTTGTCAGAGCCATAACCTCAAGTCACAGCATAAGTTATGCTCTGCAGGCTTATACGTTTGCCTTATAGGTTCCCAGAACCAATTTAAAAATGGCTCAGATCTTCCCGACTATGTCCATTCATTTGCACTATGCAAGCAGCACGACAGACTTATGGCATAACCATCATGGCTAATGTAATTAGTCTATAGTTATAAAAAGAATGGTGGTAATGAATTGTTTAATTCTGGAGCGAGAGTAATCCGTTTTCCTGCTAAGTTCTAATATCTCATTGTAACACATCCTCTGAAAGGAGATATTCGACTTACTTGTTGAACATTTTAAGTGTTTGTGGCACACATTGTGATGGACAAATCCTGCATTAACACATGAACGCTCAGTGGTAATAACAGTCACAGAATCGTGCGCGCAGACACGCACACACACACACACACACACACACACACAAACACAAGCTAGGCGCATCATAACTCCCCGTCCTGTTGGCCCTGTCAGTCTGATCTCCCCCTCAGACGAGGAGGGGGCCGGAGGTGGAAGGACTCTGGGCGGGAGTGCCTCAGGTCTTTTACCGAGGGGCCCATATAGACTCTCCTGTCCGCTGGAGGGTGAAATGAGCCCAGGTAGAGCATACTGAGCAGTGGCTGGTGTAGCGAGACTAGATAGAAGGTTCTTCCACCTTTAGCCCTCCTGCATGTTTTCCAGCTGATAAATTGCATATCTGGTCTGGGTGTGTGCAGCGGGGACGGTCCGTCAGTTTTTTGAGTTGAGAGGCACTCAGCTGGTGTGTAGGATGATGGCGATGCTATTGGTGGAGGCTGTGGAAGTGTCAGCTGAAAATTCACTGATTCACTTGCAACGGATGTTTGCTTGGCTAGCCACAAGTGTCTCAGAACCAATCAATCAATAAAGCTCAATACAATACAGGGAATGAAACATAACCGACTTTTTTATGACTGAGTATTGGTAAACAGATATTGAATGTGTATTATGTTGCCACACACCATGGCTAAGCATTGAATTGTGCATTTTGGTTGTAAATGTAAAGGTAAATATAGCTCTTTTACAAATGTGGAGTACTCATTTTGAGGCTACTTATACAGCACAGTAAACTGTAAAACCTCACACTGTTTAACAACCCAGTGCATCACCTCTCCCCAAGAGCAAAAACCAACAACTTTCATCAGATTGATTTAGATGCAAATGGTGTACTCACACATGGTAGAAAATGACACTTGTTTCCTATTTTCTTATTTTTCCCCCCCTGTGCACTGCTTTGCAAATTAAGTGGAGTGTTTGTGACAGCTTGATGCTGGCGGAAGCAACAGCAAGCAGAGCTTTGGATTGCAAATGTTCCCTGAGGGGGCCGGCCCTGGTTTGATATACTTAATAAACTTCAAATCCGACAGGCTGGCAGAGGCAGCATGCTGCTGCTTATTTCTCTCCCTTCCCACAGTGAGATATGGGGCCCTGTGGAAATGGGAATGGGGAAAGTTTAGACACTTTCTGAGAAAGGATCAGCAAAGAAAGGTGTGTGTATGTGTGTGTGTGTACGCACACACTTGTGTGTTCCTGTTATGGAAAACTGAACAATGCACTGTAGAGGTAAGGGAGTGGGTATATGTGCTTCACTGGCATAGTGTGCCTTTCAAAAAAGAAGAAACTGCAGGGGGTGGACATAATAATATGAAAATCTTTATAATTCAGCCCAATACAATGCCTTGCAAAAAAACTGCCTTCACGAAGCTTATATTGTGTGTATTGTGATATTTAATATTTTATTATATTTTGAGACTTGTGCTTGTGCATGTATGTATATATTTGGGATAAGGTGATAGTGGGGTTTTCCTTAAATAGGATAGCTGCAACAACAATACAGACAGTGATACTGATTATTTGGAACTTTACAAAACTAAGATTTCATATCCATCAGTGCCTCTGTCAGGCTGTTTTATTTCACAGTTGCGTTTTGAGTGAAATGCAAATGTGAGCATGCTAACATGCTACCACAAGCCATTTTAGGAATTAATAGCTTGAAAATGTCCTCCATTGAAAATTGACATCGCTTTTAATATTCATGTGTGTTGTGTTTGTCATGACAGATATCTGCAGCTGAATTATGACTAGTATTAACTTTATTTTCCGATATTTACAGTTTAATTCTGACTAGTCAAACTTTTAGTTAAGAAGACATTTAAGTCCCCTCAAGTCAAGGGTTCTACATCAAGTGGGAAGAAGCAGAATTACTTTCCAAACATACCATGGGGGGATGCTGCGGCGCATATTTGGAGATCAATTCCTCTATTTGGTTTTCAGTCATGGCTCTCCATGCGGCTACCGCTACACACACAAACTAGGATGCAGGTAAGAAATTGCGTCACTGCCCGTAATTCACCATGATTGGTCGGTCAGGTTGACAACGTAAAGCGTCTGGTGCGTCGGTGCATCAGCACAGAACTGTAATTTGTAGAATGTGACCTAAACAATCCATACGATCTCCTCACTTTGGCAGATCGTCTACACGTTCAAATCGTTCACGATCTAATATCGTCTTATCGCGCACCCCTAGCATGTACACAACATCCACAACAATTTGGTCCAGGCATAATGATGTTTGTAATATCTGCAGATGGTATTTTGACTGTTCAATACTGAGTTATAGATATCTTTGACTGGTGTTTTGGCTAGTCAGAATGATATTAATCAAAGGTTAAGGATATCTTGAATTAAAATTCTAACTAGTCACAATGTAATTACAGCTAAACTGATCGCTGTAAAGTTAGTTCTGGAGAGTCAAACGTGGCTATTAAATGTTAAAATGGTTTCTCATAAACTTGCTATCAATAACAATACAAACATGCTGATGTTTGGCAGGTATATTGTTCTTTACCAGCTTAGTTTAACATTTTAATGCTATTTACTAAATACAATGTATAGCTGAGGCTAATGGAAATTTTGCAGGTATTTGGATAATTTCATTAATTGTTATTTATTTAATATTTGTCCAAGTATTTCCTTTTTTAAGTTCAAGTCAAGCATGCATCATGGTGACATCAGAGGAAAAGTCCAGAGATCACAAAAGGGGGGTTGGGCACCATGGGGACCCGTATCACATTTCATGCCAGTTCATGTGATAAGATATTTCTGTACTAGCAAAAATGTGAATTTGCAGTGGAACACCAACATCAGTAGGATTCCACCTCGGAGAAACAAAATTTCACGGGCAACCACACAACCGATAGATCAGCATTGTCATAACTAGAGCCATCCTGCTTGCTCGCCTAAAAGGAAAATGCATGCACACATAACAACAACAATTGTTATAGCAATTTTTAACAAAACATTGTGCATTTTCCATTTGATTTGGCACTTTTTTATAATCTTATCTGTTTATTTTGCGTTCAGAGGACATTTTTTATGGAATCATTTAGGTCCAAAACAAGATATCTTGAAAACTTCTTTGTCACAATATTTGGAGTATTCTTGGTCTTTGGTGGATAAATCATGTTTTTAGTGACCTTCTGTGCCTTCCTCCCCTATCACACTTATGAAGAAATGCCAATTCTTACATAAAATCTAAATGGATTTCAAGACAATTTTCATGCTCTAAGGACATTTGTCACTTTTTAACTATCCATCATGGAGGCTGATTGATCAGCTGATTTTATCTGCCTTTTTTTCCCCTTTCACAGATTAAACAGTATTAATACAGTATCTGATGTGTGCTGATGTGAAATCCTTTCAACAGTCCACAATGTAGAACAAGATGTTTGGGGTTCTTCAGATACTATGTCATTACATAGTTTGTTTAACAGAGTGCAACTCTTGCAATTAGCCATTGAGTGGAGCTATTACAATACTGTCACCACTGCAGCACATGTAGCAGAGTATGTATCAGAGCTGAGCAGACAGTCAAGCAGTGTCTTCACAGTAAGTTGCTAATTAGTTTATGATATACTGCTGAAATGCCAATAATGTTCCCTTTTCAATATAACTCTAATACTATGTGTGTATTTATGTATATAATGAAAATCAATTGATGTATCAGGATTTTAGTTTTTATGACCTGTCATCTGCCCGGTTTTTAATTATAAGATTTGAACTCAGTCTGCAAAGCTACTTCACTGTCTTAGACAATGCATGAATATGAATTGATCTGTGGCATGTAAGCATAAAAATCATCAGTGAAACATTCATAAAACTGTATTTATAAACAAATGTGCTTTCTCTGGATATCTGTATACAAACAACTAATACATTGTCTACATCTCACCATCCCACCCCCCCAAGTCTCCTCTGCACCTTCCTCCAGCTGTAAGCGCTGTCAACATGCCCCATTCCGCAAGTAAAAAACTTACCAGCAGGAAAGTGCCATAACATAATCCTGCAACATCTCTCAGGAGTTCCTTTTAATCCCCCCCTAGTAAATTAAAGTGAGAAATTGAATTAGAAGCTTTTCTTGTCCAATAATACAGATTTAGAACAAAGTATCTGATAGAGAGCAAATACATAGTCTCCTCTATTCTGACATATCCTCAGAAGTCTAATCTCTCACGTACATGCAGTGTTTGATGTCCAATTAACCAGAATGCACACAACCGAATATCCCATTTAAACCCCATTATCTAGACAGGGGAAATGCTCACAGCTACCTCAGAGTTTCCTGTCAGAGTGCCCATGATCTGCATTTCCAATGATGCCAGCTATTTCCAGACTTAAAGAAGAGATAAGAGAGAGAGAGAGAGGTAAGGAGAGAAAATAATGCTGGCAGTTATAGATTTACATAAACAGTACTAATTAACACAGACTGAATTTCGGCTTCACAGGTCTTTGTTCCATATTCTTAACATCACAAATGAAGGCCAATGACCGCCAGCTATAGAGGTGACAATGATTTTTTTTATTGATATTGCGTACACAAAAGTGAAAGTCAAAGAAGTATGTGGGAAGTATTTGTCATGTTAAGGGTTAGTTGTTCCATAAGCTGTACATGAAGGGGGTGTAGAGCAATGGCTTAGCTGATGGATGAGATGTGCAGCAGGACTTCTGATGGGGTTAGTGAAAAGACCCATGGACTCTGACTCCGATAAAAATCGAAAGTTGAAATGTGGTGGATTGGACAGTTAGCCCTGCCATAGCTCTTTCCTGTCCACTGTAGTAGTTTATACACTATAGGATCATATAGTTGGTACTGATGACTACAATCAAATGGAAACCGTTTGTTGGTTCAATATCCTAACCCTACATACTGTGTAACAAAGAAGACTTGCACTTGAGAATGGACAAATGACAAGTAATTGTCATTTAAACTAGGGATGTCCCAAACTGACATCACAAATAAAGATTGGAATAGATCACAGCATTTTTTTTTTTAGATCATTGTTGTCAGCACCAGTCAAAGCCTGATCCTTTCGTGGTGCCCATTGCTAGCTAGATCTACAATGCTTTCTGCTTGCCAACACAAAACTGCCTATAGTCCACAACCAGGTACTAGAGCTAATGTACAATGCATTTTACTGACATGCATGTACAGAATACATCCTTTTGTTGTTCTTTGGAGCTTGTGGAGAAACAGTACACCTTATATTCTGGGCACTATATTTCAGACCAGAGCTTTACAACAAGGTTCGTGTTCACCTATGTAACATTAAGGAACAGCCTGGATTTTAAAATGCAGTTTTTTTCCTTAATTCGTCGCAACGCTAATCAGTTGTTAAGCAATTACAATGAATTTATTTTAGTTGGATCACATGAAAAAAAACAAAAAATCTTGATGGGGACTTCCTAATGTTTTTTTTGGCCTTTTGTGCCTTTATTGGATAGTATAGTAAAGAGGGAGACAGGAAAGTGGGGGAGATGAATGGGAGATGGACCTGCAGCAAGGTGTCATGAGCCGGACTCAAACTCACTACCACTGCGTTAGGGACTTTAACCCCTGTACATGAAACACCAGCTAAACCAGGTGAGCTATCGCGGCGCCGCGGGATATCCCTACTTTTAGTGTGTGGTGAAAGGTATTAACCCTCTATAGTTTAAGTCTGTCATTACTCTTTTTTTTGCACCACCATGGCCTTCTTTGTGGGACCCTTGGTGCATGTTATCCCACTAGTCCACTCTCACATATGTCAATCCTTCCCTGTCAGTTTTTGCTGCTAAATAATGCCAAATACTCCCTCAAAATCAGTTCCATAACTCACTTTCTTTGTCAGTCACGACAGACATCTACAGATTTTGCCATCAGTTTGACTCCTGGCTAACAAGACTCTGACAGATTGCTCTCTCTTCTTATGGCCTCACACAGTCAACGCATGGCGGTCATGAATGTGGATTACACTATCCTCTTTATGATTAGAATCTTTGGAGACAGAATTTCAAACATGCCAGTGACCTTTCTGCTCAGTGCTGCAGAGCCACTGCAGTGAGAATGTGTCTGAAGTCTAGGTGACGTGAGCCTGGTAATTGTGAACCTATCTGCCGTTTCTCCGCTGGCTGTTGTTAGGGGAAGCAGCGAGCGTGTGCTGAGGTTGTGAGAAGCCCTACCATTCCCTCTAATAAGCCCCTGTGGGACCTACACGAGCACAGCTGCAAGTACATGCAAGCCGTCTGCAAAGTGAGAACACTAGCTACTTTTAGGGGGACGCTTAGCGAGGCAAGTGTGAACATTCACGGTTATAGAATAATGACCTAATATCGCTCTCCGCTCTGTGACAGGTTACTGCCAAACGTAGTGGGGTTACAATAAGATGTCAGATTCAATGATGGTTCAGCACTCAGTGCAGCATGAAATGTTTCCTGGCGCGAGAGGTGGACTGGCGAGATTTTGATGCGAGCGATGTAGTGATATTGGTAAAGATGCTGGTCCAGTACACAACTTCCTTTGGATGATGGGGTTTCTAGGGAAATGTCATTTTATTTCCACTGAGCTTGACAGAGCGAAGCAGTCCATTTTCTGAGAGTTTTCATCAATGTCTGACTCACCTGTGTTTGTTCTGGAGCAACAAAGTGGTACATATTGAATGCACTGTCTATTGTTGAGAGTGCAGTAAACATAATTAATATATTATGAGGTGAAAAAAATACTTTTTTTTAAAAGAGTTTTTGGGTTTGTGGAAAGCTCACATTGATGGATGTGATAAAGTGATGTCATGAACCTGGGCACCCTCTGGAGATCTCAGGGAGGCAAACTCAAAATCCTCTGGGCGTTAATTTAACTCTGAAAACTCATCTCTCTTTTCATGAAAATATTCTCTTACTACTTTAAAATGGCACAATTTCTTCTTCTACAATGTGTAAATATTCATCCCTGCAGTCTCTGCCTTTCTCTTCACCTCCCCTCCTTACTCACTGCAGCTCAAGCACACCAGCTCACGTACAATTCTGTTCACACACTATAAAACGACTCAACACAATGACAGGTTGTAGTACTGGAATAATATCAGCTGTCCATATCTGAGCTGGAAACCATTTCTGAGGAAGAATCATACGCAAAGCCTCGCCCTACAAGTTGACACAATTGATTGCTTAGTTTTGTTACGTATTAAACTCCAGATGTCTGAATCCTTGGTTTTGAGACCTACGCTGAAGATACAAGGTGGAAATACTCACATCACATTGAATTTTTTTTGCTCGTTATGTGTCTTCCATCATATGAAAAATATCATATGGACAAGTTAAGCAGGTAAAAAAGAAAATAAAAAACATTTCACCAGCGGGGTGTGTGAATCTTTTTGGAAAACTCACTTTTAAATATTTGGCTTTGCCTCGGCTGATGGTAATTGCATTTTTGTTGTTTTTTTTGTAAAGCATATTGTGACTTTGTTGTTATAAAGTGCTCAATAAAGAAAGTTTATTGTTATCATTATGAGAGACCCTCACTTAGGTGCAACTTACTCGTATATATTCACATGAATTCCTGACAACTTGTTTGCTCCCACATGAGATTTCTACCTAACCCTGCCTGGTGACACACAAACCTCTCCAACCAAGGCACTTGATGAAGGCGAGCAGAATGCCATCAGGTGCAGAGGAAGGCTGCATGGGGGCAGTGGTATAATTAATTTTCTGCGAGTCTTAGCCCCAGAGCTTCAGAGCCTCTTCCTTTCATTTCATATCAGGTCCAAGGATCTCCCCTCTCGCAGCTCGTGGTTCTGCTGCAGGGGTCTCCAGCCTTATCGGTAGCCCCGTCTTATCTCCAGCTTGTCCCTGCAACCTGACTGTGGGAAGATTAGCTCTGCACCTCTTGTCAGCTCCTGATTTTTCCTTCAGTGAAGACAGAAAAGAGCCCAGCATAAGCCAAGATTAAGCTGGTACTGTGGGTGCGCTAACTGTGTTTTTCCAGGGGTCTTCTGGAGCTGTGGTGGCTATTGTAAAGGGCAAACCTGTTTAGTCTGAGCCTTTGCTTTTCCAGAGTAATTACATGGAGAAGAATGGTTGGAAAGATATGGTAGTTCCTTAGAGGCCTCATATATCTCCATTTATATTTGCCTTCTTTACAGTATAAGCTCACACCATCCTTAATGTATATTTCACTGGGATTTCTGATGTCAGGCTGTAATAAAAATACAAGACAAGGAAATGTATTCTGTTAAAAGCTCAAGCATGACCATTGGTACAGGGCTGCAGATCTGGGTCAGTTGCTGGCTCTGAGCTGTCACAAGGAGAGGGCTAAAAGCAGGAAGTTGAAGGCTCTTATGATGGGACCTTCTGGGAGAGATTTCAAGCTCAGCCAATTAGCGGCTGAAAGGCCGGAGTTGAACTCTGACCCCCACTGCTGTAATTTTATTCTACAGAGACATCTCATTTCGTTCATTAAGCCCGGTGTGTTATATTCTCTGCCATCTACAGCTTACAATTACACAAGCATCAGAGGCAGGGCAGGGCCATAAATGGTCCAATTAGAATTGGACTTCAGCTTTTTGACATATAAAACAAAGAGAGGTTTTACAAATGAAAAATATGATTGTATGTTCTGCTATAGATTGAAGAGAATCCAGTGGCCTCTTGTCTCTGACACTTTTGCAAACTTTTTACCTCAGTGCTCCATATGCACTTCATTATTTTTATTGTTGTTATATTAAATGGTGTGGATTGTGCTATATAAGTTTTTATAGAGTATGGGATTTTTCTAGCGTCTGATTTGGGAATAATTTGTCAAGGCTTAACCAAAACTTTTACTCCAAAGACATAGACAGTCTGCCCCTATTTATAATTAAGCCCTGACAGAATTCAGCTGTTCCTGTTCCCTGCTCCTGCTTTCTTTTACATTTTAGGGATATAATTGTGCATATGTGTCAATTAAATGAAACCTGAAAACCCAAAGCTGTCTGCCTCCTCATCGCCAACCAAGAAAGCATTACATCCCATCATAAGTAACTGCTGAAGTTTAGTAAATAAACATACAGAGGCAAACTCCAGTACATTAGACTGCCATTTGGATTTTTTTAGTATCTCCACTGCCCAAGATGAAGTTTAAGAATCTCTCAGTTCTCTCACTGTTGAGTTCTGTCTGTGGAAAACAGCCTGTAACACAAAAACAGCACAACAGCTTTTGTGTGACATTCTTTTCTGTAACTTCTCTCATATTCGCCTGAGGTAAAATTCAAATGTAGAGATATTATAGATGTGGGCATGTGTAATCTGTGTTTAATTTGTGAAAGTTATTCGTAACATTGTGAAAACATGAATAGTCTTTACTTTAATATGTTAGTCTGGTGCACATTAAGGAAAACTTTTCTTACCATAATTCTGTTGGACAGAAATCAATCTGCTTTCAATGGTGGTTCCAGCAGAACGCTGCCAAACCAGAACAGCATTAGTTAAAATGTGCTGTGACGGTGGGAGTTCCAGGTGAATTTGTAGATGCAGCAGATGTGTGGTCTTGCCAGAGGTTTCAGAGTGGCTGGCAGGTCAGGAGGAGCGACATTCTCCTCTTAGTAAGCAGATTATATGGAACTCATGCTCCTTTTGCTGCCTCTCTGCAAACCGATGTCCACCACACCACAGCAATGACGGGGAACTGAAACTAACAAAAACAATGTGTAAAGAAACTGTTGACTAGAAATAATATGGAACTGAAAAAAGACTGGTGGTTGGAAGAAAAGAAGAGGATGAAAGAAAAAGGAACATGTGTGGTGTTCATATTTTTAAATTAAATGTGTTGTTTTGCATTTTTTTAAATCTGTCCGCAACGTCTTATTAAATACTTGTACAAGTTTTCATTTAGTTTTGTTGTCAAAGGCAAATTCAGTTTTCAGTCCCAAAATCTAATGTCACTGTCGTGGCCCTTCTTGGTCGCTGTTGCTTGTCGTATGTTGGAGTTTGCAATGCAAACAGGGTCATATTTATTTGTTCCTTTCAATTTCTTGCCAGCTTCTTATATCTATATATATCTATATCTTTATATCTATGTCTTATATCGAGCCAACTACTGTGGATTTTATCATCAAATGTGAAGCATAACATCAGTATGGTGCTAAAACTTTGTGAGCTGGTTGAAAAGTCTTCATGAAGTAATTGACTGCAATTAAACATTAAAGCCAGCAGTACAACTTCCACTTTATAATTGCACAAAGTACATGTGCCTTATTCTGTTTCTGTCAACACTGAGAAGACAGCCATCTTGTTTAGATACATTTAGTGGAATTGTCATCATACAAATCAAGCACAAGTTTGATGCTTATGTTTCGTGTGAGCGTCTGATTGGCCTGACAAGTCATTGATTTGGTTAGTTGGGTGGATTAGAGTTAGATTGGATTAGTGACGCTCTCCAGGGATACTCTGCTGTGATTGGTTATTACATTTGTAAGCAATTGCTGATATTTCAGAGATAGCAGCACATTAGCAGCTCAAACTAAATTAGCACCTTGGCTCTTGCCCACTGTTTTTAGGGTTGACACTGACCATTTAGGTTTTTTGTTGTTGTTGTTTGTTTTTGTTTTTTTTTTTACATTTAGCACAGCAGAGCACGCTAAGAATCAGTTAGGGTTTGGGACAGGAGTTAAATTTGGCCAGAACCCACCAGAACTGAACTCCACCTCCTGATATCCAAAATGCACCTTGCACGTCTCCATCTCCTTCAGAAGGCTGTCACAGCATTACTGACTTGCATGCAAATCTTGAAATCTGCTGTCTGAACCGAATGTCACCTTCCTTTCTTTGACTTTATCAAACATCCGTAGCGTAGGATCCATACTGTCTCCAAACGGAGAGAGGGGTTCTGTGTAATTTCCCCATGCGCCACATTAGCTGGAACAAAGCGGGAATGAATCCAGACGTTTTTTATTTTCAGCAAAAGTTCTTATTGTGGAATCACAATATTTATTTCGGGCATGTTAAGTGGTTATTACTGGAAATTTTGAGTTTTGCTCCTGTAATATTTTTTTTTTTTAAATACCTGAAGTAGTGGCATTACTGCATATACAGATTTGTTCTAGTAATTTAAGTAGAAAAAAGGAAAAGGCAGCAAGCAGTCGACTTCATTATGAAAATACACTTTATCATATATTCAGTTTGTAAGCTACACAAGGTATTTTAAATTGATCTACATGCAAAAAATGATTTCTATTGAATATATATGTATATATACAGCATATTAATGCAGTTATTTGGATATCGGCCTTTATATTGGGGGATGTGTTATTTTTCTTTGGGACTTTGTAGCGCTTCAGTGAGGTGATTTTTGTTTTGTCAATTTAATTTAAAATATGGCTTTATGCAAATTGCTAGAAGGTAAAAAAAAAAGAAAGAAAGAAAAGAATAAAGTAAAAGAAAATGCGTCTTAGCAGCATCTGGTTGAAAATACAATGTAGTGGAAAAGAATTGTGTTTCCTTTTTTTCAGTTTAAAAAAATGTCACTTAGAAATTTCAGAGGCAACATTTCTTTCCAGACGCACTTTCATTGATACTCTGGACAATCCACATCCACAGAACACAATGTGTACAGATTTTCTGAAACAATTTTCTACTGAAGAAATAGTTCCTATTTCTACTTTATGTGGCTTAGTTCTAACCCCAAGACCTTGCTGGACAAAGGCTCCCCCTCCTCACAAATCCCAATTTAACCCCTGGTTTGGGGCTATGTTTTGGGTTAGTTTATTGTTGTTGAAAAGGTGGGAAAGCAGTGTGCTTTTGCCTGTTGGCTGTTCTTCACATGACCCAAAGCCACTGACCAAAGGAAAAAAAAATTCTGCCACTTCAGTTTTCACAGTTTGTCAGAGAAAATCTGTTTTAAAATCTCAGTTGGTCAGATATGGCTGGAGCTCCCTCACTCTGATCCAGTCTAGCACTAAGTCAAAGGTTCTGGTCATGCAGGAAGGGTGATAAAAATGTGTAGCGTGGATTAAAATATCTTACAAGATTAATTAAAAATCACACGTCTTCCCAGCATTCAAAACTAAGACGAACCCAGATAGCATCCTGTAGCTGATAGACATCATCTGGTGTTCCATCAGAACGTTTGCCCAAGAAAGTATAAGTGTGTAGACATGAGTAACCTGACTGTAATTGATGGAATCTAACTGAACTGAGAAAGTCACACCCCATGTCAATCACCTACCACATAGTTTGGAAGGAACATACGCACTGTCACATCCCTACACATAATATTATTCTAAAGGACTAAATCTATTCTGCACAGGCAGAAAGGCAGCAGCTTGTCTATAAAAATGTGGAAATAAAGGAATCATTTTTGTATTGCAGAACAGAGCTATTTTACCACAGTGCAGTCAGGTAATTAGTTTAAATGTAATTAAACTGTTATTGGTTGTTTAACACTTGGATTGAAAGCTTATTATGCATAGCTGTACTCTTTGAATCCAGAATGGCACTCTGATTTGAGCCCCCAAAACACCATTTTGCAGATGGAGAAATCCAAAGCTTGACAGGCCGGCTGAGCCGAGTACGTTAGTTATTCTGTGATGGACAACCGCTCTTTAGGGCCAGGGTTCAGCTCACAGTCAGTTACATCCTCGTCCGTCAGTTATGACATTACGTTATCATGTAAAGATAACTGACACGCAAGTGTTATCATCACACATCCTTTACTTTTTCATTAGCTAGTCTGTAATGATAACCGCAGCTCCCCTTCTGCACCTTATCTTCAACACATATAGCTCCACTGTGTGTTTGATTTGGCATTTCACATCTCAGATATGCAGCAGAGCCTTACTTGTTTGTACAGCACATGTGTGGCTCCGTGTTTGCATGTGCATGTACTGAGCACACAAGGATATGCGCAATCCTGTCATCAGTATGTAAATTAGGAATATCTTGCATCATTTCAAAATACTTGACCATCTGCGGGCGTTTTCTCCGCCCTCAGAGGGACTTGGACAACATGGCGGTGGCTAAGAGTCGGCCCGCTGTGTTTGCACAGGAACACAGTCTGAAATCTGTCAGGGGCTGTGTGTATACCTAGGAACTGTGGTGGCATCTCAACCTGTTCACGAGTGTGCGTCTGCTACTTCCGTGTGGAGGCGTCATTAAACTATAATGTTTATGTAGCATCATCGTCCTTCAACAAGTCAAATCAGTTGAGATGAAAAGAAAACCACCGGGCCAAAATATACAATACTACCCTGTCCACAAAAAAAGGAACTATCCTCTGTCTTGCTCCACTTCCTTACTGTAAAACTCAATGTTGAGTAACTTGAAAAGGATTTTCTTGCAGCCACATTAGTGAAGGTGAATGAGGTGTTTACTGGACCAAAACAACTGCTGTGTGAACAGGTGGTACAGCTACCAAACCTCACACCACACTGTGTCTCATTTTGCCCACACCTCATATCTAGGAAGCAAGTAGCAACAGTTCAAGCACGACAGAAGCTCTCAAAATGAATAAATCACTTCAAGTCCATGCAGAAATTGATTAAGGGGCTTATATAAAGTGACCTGTTGTTGGTCTTAGCCCATTTTATCAAGGGAATGTATTCTTGCTATGCGTTTAAAAATCTCTTTTAGATGTTCTCAGTTTTTTAATATCATTTAAGTTGTTGGGGAAAAGGCTGAGAGATGCCTGACGTATTGAAAAGCAAGCTTTCCCAGTATATTAACTGACATGATGAAAACAAACTTCTTATTCCTTCAAATGGGCCAGATCCAAGACCACATTCAAATGATTACCTCGTATTACTTGTATAGTTTTGTTTTTGTTTTTGGTAGGCAAAAAGAGAAAAGAGCCAGTTCAAAAAATATAAACTCAAGCATACAGTATGCCCTTCACAAGCACTTAGGGCCACCGAACAACACATACAACAGCTTTACACATGTGGTTCTATTTTGAGAGACAGAGACAAGAGATAACTTTGGGATGACTGACAAGCAACAGCTGGGAAGGAGGATAACATGAGCCTGGAATACAGTGTCACAGGAACTCTGGTGTCTGTCACAACGGCTAATTAAAACAAAGCCAGCCGTGTTAATGAGAAATGATTAGTAAATGAGCTGCAGCTCTCATTTCTGTCAGTTTACCTTTTGACAAACTTATCAAGAAAAAAAAAACGAGTGATCTCCAGAAAGTTTGTAGACAAAAGAGAATTAATTGACACATAAAAGCACCGTCCTTCTTCTTATACAGAGTGATGTTGGATTAGTAAGAAATATAACCACATTTCATGGCTACACACTGCCCAGTTTGCAACATGAAATCCTGTGTTTTTTGCTTTTCCTGCTCATTTATATGCATGTACAACGACAACAAAGGAAATGCTGAATAACTCCTAGAAGAATTCTTTTTTGGCATGAAAGCTTCTCTGCACTCCACTCACTGAGTGCCATTTCCCAAGCGATGCAGGTTGCCTTTTGATATACAAAACCTCATTTTATAATTCAAATTAAGCAATTAAAGTTAGCTCAAAAACAACCTTTCTGGCTATTGTGTATGTGGGGGCTCTTATGGGAAGTGTATGGTCTATACAGACTGTCACGGGTCACACCCCCTCGTTTAATTTACCTCACGTCATTGAGAGAGATCAGAGGAGGCAAATCACATGCAGAAGTTAATGAGATTTTTTTACTTACATTGTACTGTTTGATAATAACACCGCATCTCTAAAAAGCACCAATGCAATGTATTGTGTGACTTATACTGTTACGCTGGTCACACAACAGCTGACCAGTAACCCGTAAGAGGATGTGAGTCAAACCAAAACAACAAGAAATATGTCTCAGCGAGCGTCTTTCACTTCTCTCAGCTGCTGCAAAGAACAATGTGTCATGACTTCTGTCCAGAAAAGTCTCACAACCTGTTATTCTGAATTGGAAGTAGGAAATCTTGATAGACTGGAAAAGGGAATTCTTGGCCACTTGGAGGCATTGCATCTATCTATCTATCTATCTATCTATCTATCTATCTA